>NC_062240.1:9553980-9857943 GCF_905475465.1 Pieris napi
AATTGGAAAAAATAACTAGTACTATTTATTTTTACGACGATCACCTCCATACATTTTAGTTCAATGAATCGTTATGATTATTTCTTCTGTACTATTACACATAAGAGTGCGATTAGAAATTCTCATGTGCTTTTTTTTCAGCTCGATGAAATGGAGAGACTCAAGCGCCTTATATTAGTCGGAAAGACACCATTAAAGGAATGCCCGCCGGAATTATTTAATCATCCAGTTTTTGTATTTTGGAGAATGGTGAATAGAGAAGTTGCGAAAGCGTCGAAGAAACGAGCTGATGCGTATTACAGGAAGCTGAAATCATCACAGAAATTGGAACAAGTAAATATTGAATTTATTTTATTTCTATATAAGTCATAAATATAATGTATTCTTTAAATTACCATAGAGAGTGTTCAGAGGAGTTGATCGGACTAATATCTGCAGCTGAGTTCTTTTTCGGCCGTCAAGGCAAAATACAAAATACCATCCGTATCCCCTCGACGTCCATCGATCCACAACCGAGTGTTACTTAAGGCAGTTACGCACCACCACTATGTAGCTGCCCACTGAAGTATTTCCGAACCAATTCGACTTAGGGTCCGTCAAGAAAAGAGCGTACCGGCAACGCACTTGCGAGCCTTCTGGAAAAGTGAGTGTCTATGGGCGGCGGTATCACTTACCATCAGGTGAGCCTCCTGCCCGTTTGCCTCCTATTACATTAAAACATAAAAACTAGCAAGGAATAAATTAAATACAAGCAAACAGTATCTGCGTAATACACAAAATTACGGTAAAATATATTAATATTTTAATTAATGTTAGTAATTAAGTTGTAAGTGCGAGATAGTGTATTCACTGGAACGTTAAAAGTATGTAATTATTTGTATTTGAATATTGTTATTCGGTGTGATAGTGAATGATTGAAAAAAATTATTTCATATTAATATAGTCAATTGTCAATAATCTATACATCAATACATAAAACAGTTTATTAAGAAAAATTGATAATAAACTTCAAATAGATGCACTTAATTCATAATTACACGTGTTTATTGATAAAACAAGGTTATTTTAACATGTAAATATTATTGTTTTCAATTAAGTACTTTAAGATAATGCATTTGACTTTAAGCGTTAAGTAATATTTTTGGTTATTATTAACTCAATAATCTGAGTACATTTGGAAGGGTCAAAATCGAGTTACGACATTCGTACTTTGCAGAATTTAATAACAAGTTTAGCAGTAAACATTGACCTAACCTTACCAACCAGATCTAAAATAACAGCGCGTTCAATTGGTCATAACAAAATCGTTTCATACTCTTGATTTAGTTGATCATAAATAAAAATTTTAATCAAGTGCTTGTGGACTAACTGAAAAGAACAACTGTTGTGAGACTCTCTGGGAAAAAATAGTAATAAAATAAAGGTTAAATAATTATTAAAAAAACGAGACCACCATTCAAACATTCATGTTAGGCCTTAAAACATACCGGTGACTGAGTTGGCCTTGCTATAAATAAACACGCAATTCTAGGCACTCGAAGAAGAAGCTGAACCCGAGGTTACGGAGGAAGAGGGTGAACAGCTAAGTGCAGAACAGTTATTGGCAAAATGTAGAGCTGAACTGGAAGAACTGAAGCAGGTCGACATCGAAAAGGGCGTTCGGTTCACTGACGAACAGTTTGCACTCCTCAAATACGAAACCAATGATGTGAAGACCCTGAAAACATTAACTGTAAGTATTTTTGATCATTACTTATTAGTTAATTAAATATTTAATGACCATTTTTAAATATACAAAACTAATATTTGCAACACAGATTAACCTATTTTGGCATTGGACCTTTTGCGATATAAAAACAATTTAACATAGATCCATGACCTAAACTAATTTATAAACAGTGTACATTTTATATTGAAATAGGATTAATAGGGTAAGCTAACATTTCCAGTAAATTACGGGAAAAGATCACATTCTTAGGGTAATTTCGTTACTTTCGCGCTACTTCATAAAGTCAAATATAAAAAAAAATACAGAGCACAAAGTACTTGAACAAAAATGTACTTTTAAAAATGTCTCATTCATAATTACATATATACTAAATAACTTCGTCTATAGTACGTATCCGAGACCTTAAAGTTATTTTAGTACAAACCTATTTCTGCAGCGCAATAATGTTGTAACAACCCGAGAGCCATTATAACTGTCTAGAGCCGTTCTTAGTGAATGCCAAAACTGAACAGTCTGTAAACATGTTTTATAGGTTTGCTATTAATCTATTGATAGAACAATATCTCACCAATCTGATTTAAGGATTGTCTTGGTGTTTCACTGTCAGCCCGGCAAAACCATCTAATATCTACCTTTTGACCTATGTCATCTCAATGAACGTAGGTTTCACTTCTTAATTCACCAGTGGAATTTTCTTTCGTTTGCCCTTTCGATAAAGGAATCATCTTCTTGAAGAAATCATCATCTTGAAGCATCCCGAAAAGTCTACGCACCTTTTCGGCACAGAAGGCTGGTCTTCTATGTATCTAAAGAAAAAATATAAATGAAACTGCAAACCTCATTGAGTGAAACAGATTATACTGAGTTCTCCGAATGGTAAAACATTACAATTGTCTCGAATAACTTATTTTTATTTGTATGTTTCTAAAAACCTTGCAGCAGTTCTCGGTTGATATTTATATTAGAATAATCTAGTCTAAGTGCCAAAGTACTGTAAGCGACATCGTTGTTTATAAATTCAATTGATAATAGTAAACGGAACAGTTTTGTTGATATAAAATCCATCAGAGGGCTCGTGTCAAACCGGTTTTATCTCGATAGTGCCCAGCTCATATTGACCCTCAAGTGTCACTTCACCACAAGATCCTATGGCTCAAGTCCCCGATATAATATGACTAACTCGTGGATGACATGCACGAAGATAATTTGATATTGAACTTTCTACAGGTTACGCTTATCCAGTTATAACACGCGTGTCCGATCTGACATATCTGACACTTTCAGACTCGTAAACGCCTAGAAGATTTCTCTGCGTATTAATTTATCATCGTAAACACTTACTATCTTTAATAACGTAATTGGATAATTAAATCATCACTCTGGATACATCTCTGTATCTCCCTCACAACCACAAAAAAGGTAATGAGAACTATAACTTGCCTATACCAGTTTTAACTAGAACTGTTATCAAGGCTAATTACTTTTCGATATGTTACGCGTTCTCTCAACAAATATATAGAATAAGGGCATTGTAAGGAATGTGATTATAATGAATATTAAAATAATGACAAAATCCTGCGTTTTCGCCTTTTTACGACAGTTCAGAGATAGTTGCAATGCGCTCTAAAGAGGTAATTTACATTCGAATTTTGTTTTAAAATAATAACAGTTGTGACAGTAACCCAACTTATATAAGTATCGCTTTCTTGTTTACTGTCTTGTAATAAAAGAATTTTTGGAATTTTGCAATAAAAACAGAAAAACTTGAGTGATATTTTTACGAGTTATTGAAGAAACTCCTTTTGTTCATCGCAATACTTGTGTGAGATTCTTTCGTAGAATATAAAGTAGATATAACTAGGTACTACCTAATTTAATGGTATAACATTTAAGTAATCTATTATATGAATACCGCCGTCCTTGTTGTACTTGCGGTATGTGAGGAAAGCACAAGCTCAGGGGTCACCGGTACTCTATCAGGCGCCAACTTAAATCTTTAATTAGCGTCTGTGCACTTGAGCCCCGCGACCAACAGGATAGGGACAACATAGTGAACAAAATCAAAGTTGGAGGAAAGACTCTTATATTTTCCGCCTGCTTCTATGGCTTGAATATTAGTTATTTTTAGCAATAGATTCCTAAATCCGGATTTGGGTGGGGTAATATATCCACACACGTACAATACAAATTTAATGCAAATATATGTTTAAGAGAATGACAGTGGCATTAAATAATTATTTAGAAAGTAACTTTTACAACATTAATCTTCAGCCCAATTGATTCCAAAACATGTGATAAGATTGAAATTTGATGGACGGATATCACTTAATAAATGTTATAAAAAAATATAAATATCCATATGCATTTTAACGCACAGATGTCGAACTTTTCATAGTTTAGAAGATGTATTCCATGTCTCATTTTGAGGTGGTTTTTTTTTGGATGTTTCCGTCTAGTTACTCATGTGTCAGAAGCAGCAGTAATACTGCTTCACTCTCAACTAGCCATTGATCTTAATTATTTTTAACCAAATGTTTTATTTTCAGACTGTCGAAGAACTTTACGCCTTGGCTGATAAAATAATTGGAACAAAACGAGTTTGAATATATAAAAACGTGTTTTTAAGTGTAAATGTTGTGAGTTCATAACTTTTTTGACATTAATTTTATTGATTTTTATTTACCAAACAGTATTATTTTATAAGAATTTTCAAAATAAATTTTGTATTCTTAATTGACTTTTATTAATTCCAAAAACATGAATCAGCTTTATCACATATGCGAAGGTGTAAATAAAATAAATAGAATACTTTAAAGCCAATTTATTAAATATTCTTTATTCTTCATTGTTTATGAACCTTGACTAGATAGATATTTATATTCAGTTCTATTAAACAAACAGTATTAAAGAATGGACACAAGTCATGTATTGTTACAAGTAATAACAAAATTCCTTTACTCTTAAAGGACTACAATTACATTATTATGAAATTACATCTTATTCTTTTGAAACATAACATCTGACTTTAAACAATTTTTATTTAATCTTAGTTTAACTTAACTAAACAAAACAATCCATGTTTTTGCGGATGTCATTAACAAAAACATTTAAATAGAGAGCCCTTGAAGTTTTAAACTCAGAAATGTTTCTTAATTAAAGTCTACGTCACAAGCGGCTTTTAGGTCTACGACGTAGCTGCGCGTAGATGAGTCCAGCTGGTTTATCTATGGGCTGATATATGTAGTGCCGCGGATCCCCTTTAGTGACATTTGCAGGGAATTTCGATACATCAATGTTGAGGTAATGTTTATTCGGCATGGTCATACGGATCCAAGATATCTGAAAAAAAATTGTTCAACAGGATACTAAAAAGACAAAGAACTAAATTACTAACTGATAGCCATTTGAACCGTACTCTTTAATCACGTGAACCTTAATCATGACGGACAGAATTATATCTCCAGACACGAGTAAACATAAGCTATTTTTGTTTTAAATAATGTCTTGTGTTAAATTATTAAGTAATCGAAGCAAATACAGATGCGATAAGATCCTTAATTTATTAGGCTTTCAATTTCTTGGGTCACTATAAGTCCAATCTATGATTTATTATATCATTGTTAAGTTTATCACGCACGCGCCGTTAAATAATTGAGGAATCTATCTCGTATGATTTATTATAACGAACATATTAAGATGCTTTGTTTATTTTTGGTGCAGTCACATGACTATAAGCTGATAATAATAAATCTTAAGTTATTAAAATTATTAATAATATCAGCTACTTGCGTCCGTGATCGACGGATACAAATACTGATAAAAACTATTAAAACTCACCTCAGCCACTTTTTCTAAAACAGTTTTTTCGGCTTGATATAATGTGTGTTGTACTGAAGGTGAATAAACTCCTGTATCAGGAGGTCCGGCGAATTTATCAAGAATCGCGTCTTTGACAGTTAGCCAGGCATTGTCAAAATCAGCTTTTCTCATATTATCATACGTCCATTCTGCTTCTACGACAGTACTGTAAAGACACGATTTTAGATTACAAGATATGAAATGCTTGAAGCATCTTTAAGATTCTAGAATCCGATGAAAATATTCCAACGGCTTTTGTAAAAATATATTACAGATCTAGGTAATATACCTGAAAATCCTTTCTGCTGCATCAGATAACGTGGTGTATTCATCTTGAACAAAATCTACGAACGCCGACTGAGTAGTCTTCAGCACTCTTAAGCCGCTCAAACCGGCTTTTACTACTACGGCCTCTGTTAATAAAATTGTTATCATTAGTAACCAATTAATTAACAATTATGAATATTGTTAAATTAACGCGTGTGTTCTATTTATTGCGCCCATCAAAAGTTAAATAGGACTTGATAACAACACACATCGAGAAAAGAGCACAATAAATTCTTGAATATACACTCACCATGTCTCGCTTGAGAAACTTCACACCACCTGGTGGCGGCCGGAGAGAAGACAAAAGCATGGTTGTGCGGTGCGCCGGCTTGCAACCTCTCCCATGGGTATTCCATCACATGACACTTAGCTTCCGCTACTTGCTTATATGTGTAAAGGAAATGATTCACTACAACTGCACCGAACTCCTCTGGAGTTTTAATCCCATGTTTCTTCGCTAACACATAGACTGTGTTCTTCTGGGAGTCCGTTGCAACCACTTCTTTGTTATCACCAACTATGTATGCTGATTCCGATGCCAGCTTCAGTTCTGTTGAAACTTCGAATTCTCTGATTGCATGTCGTTCTCCATCTCTGTGCACGTGCAGCAATTTTACGGAGCTCTTTCCATAACCGTGATCGCTGAGCTCAAAGCGACCACCTGAGTCTGCCGCCGCGGTAGTTGCGGCCGTGGCTGATACTCCTCTCGACGCAACGAGAGGACCACCTTCACCCGCGCTTGAGTTGGAAGGTTTCGCATAAATTCTGTAAATATTAAAAAATTAAATATCCACGCTAAAAATAAAAGCAGTAGCAATCAGAAAAATATATAAATAATTAACCTGTTAGTGCTTGTCCACGGCATTTTTTTAAATATTTGTATTACTTGATTTTAAGTGTGTGCAAGAAACGCCTTCGGAACATTTAGTGACGAACTGTGATAAATCGTAACGGACAACACATTTATACAAGTGCCCTGTGACCTGTGTTATCAGCAATGAGCACGCGACTAATATGCAAACCTAACTTTTATCGCTTCGTGTGTAGCTTGATTTACTAAATCAAATTAATGTAAACAAAGATTAAAAACTTACAACTTGTCAAAATGCCCACTAATTAGTACATTGCCCACAAAATTTAATCCAATTCCACTCTCCAATTTGAAAATCCCTCAAGAGCCTGCCCATATGAATGTATAATAATAAAAAAGTCCATGGATTATTATATATTATACTATTAACTTAATTCTGCTACAAAATCTGTTCGTTGAAAAAGTGGCCTCAAGATTACAGATTCTTAAAACTTGGCAACAATTATAAAATCAACAATTTTTAATAAACTTAAAATTTCTTTATCTCGTTTACAATTTTAGTCGTCAAGAACGATAAAGTGAAGACAGAATTGCTATCGATTTTTCATCATTTTGGCCAGGTCACGACATCAAAACTTCTGATTTATCAATAATATTTTGCTTAATTGTAATGATTAATTATGTTGTTATTAAAAATAACTATTGCAAATCTGTTGAATTACAAACTTGGGTTTTAAATTTACGTTTCTTGTTGTAAATGTTATATTTATAATTACGACTTAGACTTCATTGTAATAATATCATGATATGTTGTGAGTAAACGACCAATGTGATAAAGCGTGACCATACATTTTAATTTTTGTCAATATGTGCTTGACCTTTTTGATCCCACGTTGCTATGGTAACGAATACTTGATCAATTAAGAAATAATATCGAGATATAATTAATTATGTACTTTTGAGATAGACAACAGTTCTTACCCATCTCAATAAAAATATAGTGTAAGTTACGAAACAGATAGTTAATCTGAATATTTTATAGATTTATATTTTTTTTGATGCTGTAGTGTTTTCAATAAAAATACGTTGTTCGAAAAATTTAAAAAGTTATTTGAAGTTTCCTTTCATTAAATTAAATAAATCCTTTTTTCTCTGAACGTTGGTAACAAACAAATAACATATAATTGCTAAGAAAAACCAATTGATAACTTTAACCGACATGTCTTACACCAGTGTGTCAGGCACTGGAGGCTGATCACCTACTTGCCTATTAGATTGAAAAATGATCATGAAACAGATTTAGAAATCTGAGGTATTTAGGTCTAGGCCTCAGATTCATTTTTTTATTTTAGTTTCTCAAATATAAACAAGACGAGATTACCTAGGTTGTCATTAGCGTAACCAAATTTTAATTATTAGTTTATTAATGACAAATATGTTTGACACGTTTGATTGTTTTTATTGTGTCCTTGTGTTAATCGCTGAAGGTCAAAAATCATAAAAACCTTTTAATTTGTAAAGTAAGTACTTGTCCACATAACTTGCTTATAACTTAAATTGTAATTTAATTGTACGTAAAATTATAATTAGTATTTTTATATACAGCTTAGGTTAATTCTTCTGTAATTTATTTTAATAATTTTTATTATTCTAATTTCTTTCTTAATTTTTGTATTGTAATATATATATATAATATTGTACATTAAATAGTATCTTTGGTTTACTTTGATCAGCTGAAAGCCACACAAATCAGCGTAATAAAACTTTCAACAAATTCTACATTTTTAAGCGACACTTCTTACTTAATTTATTAGTATTTATTGGCAAATTGTCTCATTCGCAATCTTGATTTAAATTCTAGCTATATATATATATAATTCTATATATAGCTGGCACAAACATAGAAATATATAAAATGTCTTCGCAATGCTCGCCTTTAAATAGTTATCATATTACAATAAACCTCGGCATTTCCAAAAGAGTTTTAATACATGGAAAAAGTCTTTCGTGATTTTTAATAATAATACTTGGTCTATGTAATCGAATTGAAACTATATAGGAGAGGCACGCAATTTTATGCCCTCGTAACATTTTATTAGGTTTACTTTTTATATTTACCGATTTTATGACGTTACAATAATGTTTTTTTACGATGGATACTTCAATCTATATGTGTGATGAATGAATATCGGATGACTATGTTTGCTTGTAGCTTTTATCAAAAGCCTTATTCAGAGTCGCGTATTTAATTATCAAGTATTAGTTTAACGAATAACCAAGAAGTAGCCAGCTATCAAGAAGAATAAAACTATAAATTTAATACGTAAGGAAAAAAACAAACACAAACACTGGCACCCTTTTGGACCCTGAATCACTTCGCATTGCCATCAACCTTCACTTAGGAGTGTCCATATGTATTCCCTAGAAGTGTCCCTATGGCTTTGAAGTAAGTAGCGTTGGACACCATGGCCTCCATTGCAAATGTCAATTGCAATTGCAAAATCGCTAGAGACGATGGCAAGCGGCCGGATGGGATGTCATTGATCCCTTGGAGCATGGAAGGAGCTTTGGCATGGGATGCTACTTGTGTAGCCCCGTCTCACCTCCCTCGGAAAAGCGTAAAAGCTGGCACGGCCGCAGAGCAGGCATAAATATAAGAGTCTTTCCTCCAACTTTAATTTTGTTCCCTTTGGAATAAAGTCTCTTGAGTCTTGGGCCGTGGGGTTCAAGTGCACAGGCGCTAATTAAAGATTGAACGCGCCTAGTAGATAGTACCGGTGACTCCAGAGCTGGTGCTTTCCTCGCTCAACGAATAAGTATCGTAATACAACAAGGAAATGCAGCTATAAGGTACACTGCCACAGGGACCAAACTTTTTAAATTTGTTTTAATTTTCAATTTTTATATATTATTACAATAACTATGTACGTTAAGAATATTATAAATACTGTATATTTTCGTGTTGGAAATAACTATCATATACCATATGTATTATACGTAAGAAAAAAAATACGTAGAAATTCTATCTAAAACGCTCGATGTGTTAATTTTATGATAGTAATGAACGAATCGTTTTATCTCTAAATACGTGTTCAAAAATACTTAATCGTCAGTGTTAGTAGTGTAATAGTAAACGTTTAAGAGTTTGGGCGGGCGGGCGGCGGATGCGCTTTAAGTGCGCATCAAAGAGATATGTCGATAATTTCTTAAACAATTTTAAATCTAGATACAACTCTACGATTTGTAGCGGTTAGTTTTTTTGAAAATAAATTATATATTATTATTAACATTGTTAGTCCTGTTACGTAATAGCTTATTTTTTTTGTTTCTTATTAAACATATTATCATTACCAACCTATGATACAATAGATGGAATTGTATCCCTCAAAAGGGTAATAGAGCAGATAAATTTCTACGTCTGGTAACAATCTTCAAACGCAAGCCGGGATTCAGGATCAGGATTTGTATCCTGATGTTGTCTGCAGGGTTATACAACATATCCGTTACCAATGTAGAGGCGTAATGATGTCTATATCAAAATATCGTAATTCCATTTGTCACGTGGATCAGGTAGTCGTCCTAAAACCGCCATGTTATACAGTGCTGACAAAAAAGACAGTGAATACTATTTTTGGTTTTCATTTGTGTACCTCTAACACTAAACTGGTGACCTCCCGACGTGAAAGTGAACAAAAGTGAATTCTATTTTCGGTTTTGATTGGTGTACCTCCAACACTAAACTTGTTGTTTTTTAGTATCTACTTATTTTTTTTTAGAAGGGGCTGTATGTAGAGGTGTAATTATGTCTATATCGAAATTTTGTAATTCCATTTGTCATTATGTCTACGTATCGTAATTTCTTAATTCCGTTTGTAACGTGGATCAGCAGTTGTCCTAAAACCGCCATGTATGACAGTGAATACTATTTTCATTTTTGATTTGTGTACTTCTAACACTAAACTAACATTGAGTAGAGATACTCGATTAATAAGTAGTAAGTACGACGGTAATAAGTAAATAATTTCACGTAGTGTAACGGAATATCGACAAAAGCACCCAACACTATAAACGACGCGAAAGTCGTTGTGCGCAGGCGCGAGGGCGGGCGGCGCTGACGTGTTTCATCAGGGACAGCTGACGGCGCGCGCGTGACGTACGCACGTGCACGCATGAACCAGCGAAGCACGCGTTCTCTTCTGTGATTTGTGTTGTGAAATGATGGTGAGACGCAGCGGTAGATACACCGTCAGCTGGCGAGGCTTCAGGGATTTTTCAGCCAATAAACCACCAGACGACCGTAAGTCATTGCGTGTTAACTAAATCCATGTTTTGCACGGATTTGCGGTAATTACCCTAAATCACTGCAGTAGGAAGGTTTCCTTTGGCTGACGTTAAAAGTAAAAGCTTTAGCATTAAAGTATTTTATATATAATAATTTCTAGAACAGTCTTATTACCTATGGTAAATTTTAATAGAATTCTAAGCTTTCCATATAGATAAAGTTGCGGGTGTCTATTAGGATATACATTCTTAACTTCAAATATTTTTAAGTGAGCACATTCAATCTATCTAAGACGTTGATATAAAATTCAGTAAGGTTTTGTTTAATGTAGAAACTAGATTATGTGTATCTCATCAAATACGTTAATTTCATTTATAACTTATCAAAGTTTTATATCGTTCATAAATGAGAAAAATCATGATTCGACTGCAGTCTTCATTCTTTTAAAATATTTCGCGGAAATAACTAAAAATAATCTTATTCGTTCTGATTTCGACTCGCTACACATGTGACATCATTACTGCAGAGTCATTCATCTTTCTGTCTTATTAAAGAACACTATACACTAAATAATACTACTACACTACTACAGATACTTTACATATTATCATTGATATTAATAGACAAAATAGGTTGGTAGACGTTTTTGTAATATCATCGAGATACTGGCTATTTCACCGTGTATTTTCCATTTAAAGCACATATGATCATTTTTCTATGCCTCTCTGAATAAAAGGATTTTAAAGATAAGAAACAATTTAGGAACATAATTAAACAAGCCTTGACTACACAGAGATGGAGAGATATACATTGCCTTTAATTCGAGTACTAAGACTTTTAAAAAACGCCGTCCAATGAATACTTTGAATACTTTACTGTACGTGGCTTTAAGAACAAATAGAGTATAAAAAATTACTTGATTATATTTCTAGAACACGTTCTACAAACATACTTCCTTGTTATTTATTAAAATATTGTTTAAATTAAGTATAAAGATAACAGTGAGATAATATAAGCAGCTACCTCTATGTATTCTAAAGAAATTATTAACAATACAATATACTGTTTTCATAGAATGCCTAGAACACCACCTTTATCTTCATGCAAAACTATTATTTCTTATTTGAATAAAACCATATTAAAAGTGCTTTATAAATATCAGATAATGTTAAAAAAATCTCAACGCCATTTATGCATATACAATAAGCCACATAGAGCCAGATTTTCAGTAAGTACTTACGTGCTCACAGATTTATGAAGAAAACTCATAAACACTTATTTACTAGATATTATTTTCATCGTGAGCTTATTTTCAGTATTAAAATTTCCACAAAGTTGATATATACACATCATAGATACATAAATCCCCTTGTACACAAATATATTTAGTTTTAAAAAGTACCAAGAACCAAGAAATAAGAACTCGTAGTACAAAGTTTATTGGTATTTGTTTTAACCACTGTCTGAAACAAAAGAAAGATCAATACGATTCACGATCCTAAATTTAGAGTCTCGCCTACTAAGTTATTATTAACTAAATTTAAAGATTTATCTATAAAGCAATATTTTTCATTGTGTATGAGATTACATTTTCCATGAACGACTCTCCCATTGCAGAAAAAAACCCCTTTCTCTATAAATTACAGCGTATAAAGACAGAGTAATATGAAAGAATTCTTTAGTTAAAAGAGTATGTACATAAAGATAAAGATGGGACCATTTTATGAAGGGTTTCTTAAATGAAATATGAAATTGTTAAAGAACACGAGTATAGAAACAGTTTATCTTTGCTTATAGAAAAGACTAGGCTCTTAGGCCCTTTCTCCACTGCTCCGGTCCGGCAAACGCTAATTACCGATCCGATTTAGAAACTCACAACAGTACCTCTCCACTACTCCGGCATCCGGTTTTTAACGATTCGATAAATTGCTAGATCGGAACGCGGTGTTTTATCGGTCCAAGTATATCCAAGTATCCAAGAGGTTATAAATTATTATTCACAGGTTTATTTATAGTTTCTTTAATTTGAAAGAATCTGGATAACCTGGACCAAACCAAATTATGTTGTTATTTATTATTTTTTTACACCATAGTATTAGTGAACTATTTATTAAGTAGATTATAATGTTGTAAGATTTATTAAGTAGATTATTTATTTTATTTACATTAATAGAATGTGTGGAAAACGTCCCTTGCCTCTGGGATAAAACAATAGAGGATTATAAGAACAAAATATTAAAACGAAACTCTTGGTACGAAGTTTGTAAGATATTGGAACCAAATTTTGATACACTCGATGAGAGAAAAAAACCTTATTTTTACTAATCGATTATTGTCGGATCGGATATAGTGGAGAAGCGCAATCCGGCCTTCCGATATTTTTCTCATGACTCATTCCGGTTTCCGACGCCGGACCGGAGCAGTGGAGAAAGGGCCTTAGCCTTCATTGACCTTTTCAGTTTATCGAGGGGACTTGAACATTTTCTTCCTCTGATCATTGTATATTATTTTGCTAGATTTTTCTGACATTTAAATAAAGTACTTTTTAAAATAATTAATGTCATAAAAATTAAACTTTCGAATAAAGCTTCATGTACTATCATGAGGCGTCAAATCATTAGTTCAAATATTTTTTTCAGAAAAGGAGGAACCAAAACCAGAAGAAGATTTATCAAACCATGACGTGATATTTTTAAGAGGCATTGTTGAGAGCCCTGATTTTGCGCGGAAATGTGAGGTAAAATATCTATGGTTAAAAGTTTATTGATATATTATAATTGAAGTGAATAGACTAGTTTCTGAACTTTGAACAAAAAACGTTTAGGTAAAAAGTAGCAAACACACGAGTTTGGGATTATAAAGAAAGCGAATTATACTTCTTTTTATTATACTAAGTACTATAAATATTTTAACTTGATCTGTAGAACGCAACTAAAATTTGACCATTACATAACATTGAAATAATTTCTAATAATAATCAATTATTGTAATGATACATTTTTAATTTGTTTATTATCTTTGAAATAACTAACTGAATAAAAACATCAACTCTAAGTAAAATATCAATTATTATTTCGAATCACGCGCACACAATATCTCTTCTTTGTTATGGAAATAGTGTCAAATGTTGGCATCGTTAGACAAAGGCTGTGCACAAACCCCATAGGCTATAAAGACTTTTAAAACTATTTTAGATTATTTAAAAGTAATTATAGAACCTATACAATTTTTTATTTTTCGTTGTGTTAAGTTAAAATTTAAATTAACATTAATAAAGGAAAGATTTTCTAGGCATGAAGTACGCTATGACGTACCATGCAAACAAACGTTAAGTTTTTTAATTGTTAATTATTATTATTTGTTACATAAATACGCATATATTATTTTTTGCTTATAAACTCAGACGAAATTAAACTATAAGTTATAGACAAGTGAAGAAATATTATTTACAAGCATGCTACGTCATCGTTGTTTCGACTAATATCTGAGCACTTTCGCGTCATATGACAGACGAATAAAGGTCAATATTTTTAATTAATTTCAAATACCTGATTTAGATCAGGAATATTAATCAAATGAGGGCAAGTAGGTATCAAAAACACTCGTGAATATTCCGAATTGGACCAAATTGCGGCGGCATTTAAAAAAATGTGGAAAAATCAATTTTTTGACCTTAGAATATCTGTGGATGTGGACACTTTACGATAAGTAGGTTTAGACAAGTTTTAGGGTACCAAAGTTATCATTTATACAAGTTTATGTCTGACTATCCATCATTCCGCGGTTATACACCTTTTATTCTTGGACTGTTATATCTTCATCATGCGTATTAATGGATGAAGTTAAAGCAAGCTACTTTTTTTATATTATGGCAAAGCAAGCTACTTAAAATAATTATAATATATGTATTTAACAAAGACTATTCATATCGTTTATTATATACTATGCGCGATATAAACGTTGTCATTTAAAAACTTTGACACTACAACTTATAACTCGCTATAACTGTCAACAATGAACAGTCCGTATTTGACGATTACAAACATCGCAGTCAAATATTAATAATAAGAAAGTGGAACCAAGCTGCGGTCAAGGGTGTGTTCTTTTGTTCTTATGTGATTTTTCAATAAAATTCAAGTAAATTATTTATTATTTATACTAATAAATAAGTGTTTAATAAGAATATAAATAATGTAAATGAAAAATCTTAACTTTTATATTTCTTTTAATTCAACAATTTTAAATACGCTTAGCGTTAGTGCCACGCCTAATCTTGTTTATGTTAAACAACTGCATTTCTACTGTTGTTGTTATGGTTGAAATAATAATTATAATTTACAGTCGATCGATTCTGAGGAGGATTTGATTGTGAAGCCTGTATCCTTGGACAATGTAAATATAATACGATCGCTCAGCGAATATCGAGGTAACAATATTCGAACAATCGAACAAGCTGAACTAGCTATATTATTATCTCGTGTTCATTTTAAGGTACGTGATTGATTAAGACATTTCATTCTTACTGACGAACTTGTTTCTACACATTTCTGCTGTTTAAATGATTTCTAATATGTTTTGAAAAATATGTATGACTAAGCATTCAAGTATTTTTTAGGCTCTGATTGATGTACATGATCAAGTTGGTAAAATTTGGTTAGAAAGAGGTTCTGGTATTGATGAGAAAATAGACATAAAGGAAGGAACTAAGGACACTGCAGAAGCACTTACGCCAAGTCCAGATCAGAACGGAGACATGCCAGTTGAAACTGTTAAAGTAGTGGGTCTCCGTAAGGTGCCTGGTCAACCATTAGGCTTAACTGTAAGTTTTTATAATCTACAAATAAAATATTTAAAATTTCTTTCTAGTTTTATATCTTGAACCCTTATAAACAATCACTTGTGTTTTTGCATAAATTAATTTGAATATTTCAGGTTACAACAGATGAACATGGACAGTTGATAGTGGCCAGAATTTTAGCTGGCAGTGCGGCAGCAAAGCAAGCACTTCTTAATGTGGGTGATGTCTTACTGGAGGTGGATGGGGTGCAAGTGGATTCTGAGGAACAACTGAAAGAAGCTGTTTCAAAACCCAACGACAGGGTGACCTTGAAAGTGGGACCAAATTTAAAAGAAAAGAGTGCTCAATTAACGAATAATAAACTTAGTGTATGTATCACTAAGTAGCTTTATGCTATATTATTGTGAAAATGTTAATATAACAGTTTTTTGTTTCCAGTGTTATGTTAGGGCGCTATTTGACTACAGCCCAGTAGAAGATACACTCATTCCATGTAAAGAAATAGGATTAGAGTTTAAAAGAGGTGACATTTTACAAGTATGTATAAACTTCTCTAGACTAAAATAATTTATTGCCTGAATACTTAAAATCAAATTTGGAAGACTTAAAAAATTATTAATATTCATTTTTGACAAATTAAATTTCATTTATTACAACACAAAGCATTGCAACATAACCAAAAACTAAGTTTAACTATTCGTATTGAATATTACTAACATATACTTAAAGTCATAAGATCAAAATCAAAAAAGTTAAAATCATTGTCATAATTTATCATGTTTCAGATATCAGATAGAAAAGACCCAAATTGGTGGCAAGCAAGTCATGTCGAGAAGCCTGATGTTGTTGGTTTAATACCTTCGCCTGAACTAGAAGAGAGAAGAAAGGCATATGTACCACCAGAAGCAGATTTTGTGCATAAGATTAGCATATGTGGAGCCAGGGTAAGAGAGATTCTTTTACTGCTCCTCTTATGAGTTAGGTTTGGTTTATATAGAGATAATTAGTTTGTTTTACTTACTTTACTATTTGGGTATTATTGCTAAGAGATGCCAATAAAAATAAACTGGTAATATAAGAATAGCCAAGAGTCAAGTTTTAGTCAAAAAGTGGTTCAAAAAAGTCAGCTAGGCAATTCATCTCTCATATCAGTTCATATCTATCATCCATATATTTTTATTTTTAAATCTATTGATTAATCTACCGTTTTATCTTTATAAGGCTCACACAACATGCCCACAAAACCAAATTTTAACTAAAAAAGTTAACTAAATTTTAACAGACAATCTACATACAGCTCTTAATAATTTTAATCAATACTATCTTCATCACCGAAATCGGGAGGAGATAGGATTCTTAACTTTAATAAACCAAATCACAAAATGTTTAATATATTTTTTCTTGGTTAGATATCCAGAAAAAAGAAGAAATTCGTGTACGAGTCCCGTTCAAGTGTCAAACTAGAAGGTGCTGAATTGGCACTGTATGAAGAGGTGGCTCGTACTCCTCCTTTTCTACGCCGAGTGTTGGCGTTGGTGGGCACGCGGGGCGTCGGACGGAGAACTCTTAAGAATAAGATGATTCAGGAGTACCCTGATAGGTTTGGGGCTGTAATCCCACGTAAGTTAATATTTGTGTAGAATTTTATAAAAAAACTTTTAAAAACTAAAAACTTGTTTTATGATATAATATATATACATCAATTAAATTGAAATAAGGTTCATATTAATAGGTGATATTTTAGATCAAAACTTACTTCATTAATTTTTATTATATATTTTTTTTAGTTTTAGTAGTATTTTTTACCAAGCTTAAGCCTAATTTCTATAAAGTTGAGTGAATTTAATTTACCAGAAAGAGTAGCTTGTATAACAAAATTTATTTAATTTTTAACATATATTTCGCTCGGAAATATATATTCAAACTAGCGACCCGCCCCGGCTTCGCACAGGTGCAATGCTGATACTAAATACACTACATAAAAACTGTGAACATTGTATATAAAAACATAGCGGCCAACTCCAGCTTCGCACGGGTATTGAATATATAGCCTATGTCACTCACTGCAAAAATGATTAAAATCGATCCAGTAGTTTTGATTTATTCATTATAGCCTGCGTTTGCAATGTAAGCGGAAAAAATTTAATTATTTACGACATCACTTGAGAAAACTGAAAAATAACAGTATTTCTCCACTATTTAATGGATGTTATTATACATATATATCTTCCTCTTCACTCTATCTATTAAAAAAACCGCATCAAAATCCGTTGCGTAGTTTTAAAGATTTAAGCATACATAGGGATATAGGAACATAGAAAGAGACTTTGTTTTATACTATGTAGTGATAATGTATGTATATATTTATAGTTATTAATATACTAACTATTAACAACTAGACGAACCCACACATATAAATGTGGTAATTGCTCTCGCCAGATACGTCTCGACCACCTCGGCCTTTGGAAGAGAGTGGGGCCTCGTACTGGTTCGTGTCTCGGGAAGAAATGGAAAGAGACGCTCATGCCGGCCGTTTCCTTGAGTATGGCGAACATAATGGTCACTTGTATGGAACACATTTGGACTCCATAAGAGCCGTTATTAAAGAGGGTAAGTTTTTTCTAATTAATTTGATAAATATTTCATTATATTTTCTTTTTATATCAATAAATATTGATCATCACCTGTTCTGTTTTCTTTTATTGGAAATTAGGTAGATAATATTCTGTGCCTTAAGTTGTTTTAAATTAAATGTGTGTCTGAGTTATAGGAGCCATTTTATGGAATATATCTTACTTATGTTTTATCACTTGTTGTCTAAGATCGAATTGCTCGACATATTCCATGCCTCAATTTTCAGTTTCCGGTCAAAGGCTATACTTTTCCAGTTATTGTAAATTTTGGTTTTTGATTATACATATAGTTTAAGAGTTATTATGTTAATATAATATGCTAATTTAACGAATTAAGGATATTAATTGTCCATAATTACTGTAATTATTTTCTTGTACATATATATTAAGAGCTTGTATAGCAGCTCCTGTGGGGTTTTTAAATAAATAAATCTAATATATAAAATTCTCGCGTGACAATGTTCGTTCTCCTCCGAAACGGCACGACCGAATGTTATGAATTTTTTTTTGCATATTGTAAGTCTGAGAATCGGCTACTATCTTTCTTTCAAACCCTTAAGGTTTAAGGAGTGTCCATCCCGTTTTTATTTTTAGACTCTGAATCAAACAGTCTCTATGGGGCATAGAAAAATGTTCCATATATTGGCAAGTAGCTACTAAAAGGTGGGCTATGAAAAAAAACATACTAAGGCGAAACGAAGTTAGCAGCTAGTATGCGTATTAAAATCTAGAAACTCTTCTGTGCTTCTGTCATGCCGTTTTCGTATATTATAATTAATCTTATTTCTTTATTTAATTTGCAGGAAAGATGTGTATTCTGGATTGTGCCCCACAGTCTCTGAAACTGCTTCACAATAGCAGCGAATATCTTCCTTACGTCGTGATGATTGGATCACCCGGAATAGACCAATTGAGAAACCTCACGTACGCGTCTAACCGGAATCTAACAGTAAGTTACTCTCAAAATAAGTATGACTTATAGCTATGTTTTTAATGTCATAAGCATAGTCGCTTTTTATTAAAAAAAATATAGAGTGTAATTAGACCGCTTTTGAAGCCGGAGAGAATGTGTATGGTTCGGTAGTAATTTTGAGTTATTATTTCGTCCATCGAATTATTGAAACAGATTTAGATGTATTTAATTACTTTGTTAGAAATCCTTTGTAGAATTATCCTTTAAGGGATGAAAGCTATTTACGCTTGATATACCTTTTAAATTCAATGCCTGGAATCGGCAAGTATAAAAAACCATGGTAATGTGTATAAAATGATAAAAAAATTATATCTCGTATAATTCAGTTATGGCATAAGGGCGATAAAAAACAATATACTAAACGGTCTCCTACGCTGAAATACCAATTCCGTGGGTGAAATCAGTAAAACAATTTCTAACAGTTTTTGCTGATCCGTAACAATTACTATTTCGCCGAGAACAAACCCAGGACCTTCTTATTAATTATTAATATGTTATATACGTTAACTGGGCCACAGGCCTAATAACTTGCTTGTTGATGTTTTAAACATTTTTGATTGAAATTAAGTAAAAATATTTGTCATAATAAAGAGTTAGTAACATATTATTTTTGTCTGGAGTCTTCGATAAATTGATAATTTTAAACAATATATTTTATAGCTATTTAAAGTTTTTAAAATGCATGTCTTTGTCATTGTTGTTTAAGAGTTTAATCTAGATATTTAAACAGTAGTTACTGATTTTGCACGTATGACTTCATTTGATGCCTAATAGCAATACAGCTAACGTTGAGAGTCAATTAAAATTCATACGTGCAAAGCCTGCGTAGCTAGAGTACGCTAGTATAGCCGAGCATGTGTGTAGTTCGACCGGCAGAGCTCCATCCGCTACAGCTCAAGACGCGCGCGCACGCTCGAGTCGCTCGCATCGCTTTACGAGGTACGTACATATACTTTACATTTATTATTATTAAAACTGACAACTTTAAATTTATAATTAAAAATGTTCTGTTAATCTAAAAATTTTATGAGTTTTTTTATTATTGTAATTTAGAAGAAATGCACGATATTGTTAAGGTATTTTTTATGTTTCATTAATAATTTTCCTTCATATGCGAGTGTATGATCAGCTTTGTGTGTTCAAGAGGGTAATTATTATTTCAATTACTTAAACTTGAGCCCTCCTGGATATACAGAAATAATATTCCACCAACATTGCCACAACAATCAATCACTCGAACATTTAAGTAAACTCTTCTATATTGATAACATGGATTATTTGCATGATTTTTTTTAAATCGCCCTCAATAAATAATTTAAATTTATATATTCTATACTTCATCAAAAAATATACTTCGACAGGAGGAAGACTTAAAGCAAACGCTAGAAGAAAGCGCCCGTATTCAAAGACAGTACGAGAAATACATCGACTTAGAGATAATAAACACAAACAATGATACCACTTACTCTAAAATAATGGATGCGCTTCACTCTCTATCCACTGACCACCAATGGGTGCCTGTCAGCTGGATTTACTAACATTTCTCATTATACATAGCATTTTCATAAGCATAATCGCCTTAAAGTGTTCTAAGAGACTAGGGGCAATCGCTTTAAGAATCGGTGAACTTTTTGCTTAATCCAAATCTATGAATTTTCTTATTTTCCTTAGAAGAAAAACTTAGCTAAATTTAATGAAAATGTCGCCTCGCAACTTTTAATACCTCCGTTGCTTTCCTGCATTTCCGAAAATTTTCGAAAATTAAGACTTTGTAAAACCATATATTTTTGTATGGAATTGCGCTTTTGAAAATGCTATCTTTATGTTAAGATTATACACATATATTATGTTTAGTAAATAAATATATACTGATTTAAATACAGCACGATTAAGAGATTATGTAAACATCACATTTATTCTGTACTTTTTAAAGTGCAATAATAATTATACATCTTCTCAATAGAATGCAAACAATGTTTTACAATTAGTATAAGAAGTTTGCAGCTAAGCTATCAGTAAAATGTGCAATGTATGCCGAATACCTGAAAAGTTCGAATATTTAAGGGCAATGAAGCAGATATCACTATACAAATCATTCCATTACCCTTGCACTGTCAGTGTTACCATCGCATAACTAACGCCATCTTTAGGATTTTCTAAGTACTTCCCCTAACTCTGGACTTCTCGCCTTATTCATATACATTAATTGTCTTATTATTATGAGTATTTTTCCTCATTTTTTGTTACGTGGTGAAAAGAGATGTTTTGATGTTTGTTGGTCATGAATAAAATTGAGAAAAATACCCTTGAGTGGACGTATTTGGAACTAAAATCCTAAACCTACCTAGTCTACTTTCGGATCGGGAATGGACTATATCAAATATATGGAAATTTGTGTTCATGGTAACTAAAGTTATCATGGTTATTCGTATGTTACATTGCGCTAAGGTTTATTAATTGGGTTTACATGAAAAATAATTCTAAATCTTTAAAATTATTTATAAGTTAAAAACGTGTCATTTATGGTGTTCAAATCCCACCAAATTTTATTAAAAATGGTTGCCAGATCTAAAATCTAGATCAATTTATAAATAGAAATCTGCAAACGATATAAAAATCTTATAATACATATTACCAACCTTAAGTTAAGATTTTTTGTATATTTAGCTTTATCTAATATAGTTTTGCATTTAATAAGTTGTTAATCGCTTATGTATGAATTTAATTGTATACTTTAAAAGCACAAGTAATAAATAAAGACATCACAGTGCTATCACAGACATATTTGTGATAAACCAATAGATTAAGGTTTAAGTAAGTATTTCTCAATTAGCTTTACAGATAAAGTATTAAATCGAAGATGACAATCATATTCATAAGCCACATGTGGTTGCCGAATTTAACTTTTAGTAGCATGATTTTATTAAACCATTCGTAGTGATGAGATAGTCCTAAAGTCAAGAGTATCAGAGTTTAGTGATGAAATCTGTAGGCAGCATATCCGAGTTGAGAGTTTAAGAAACATCGACGATTTCGTAGCAGTGCGTATTTTGCATATACAGTCAAAACCGGTTATAACGACATTGAAGGGACCGTATAGTTGCCGACGTTATATCCGATAGTCGTTATAAGCAATGTCATATATTATATATACACAAGTATAGTTAATATGTATGTACACTATCTACAAGTTATATTATCATAGTTATCTATCTAGAATAGGTAGGTATGGGTTATAATATGGTATGTTAATATTATAATATGTAAACGAGTCAAAAAAGAAAAAAAAATTTATTACGAAATAATTAGGTACAAAAGTAATCAATCATTTTGGTCTGTTTTTTTTTAGCCCAGTCTCAAATATTTTTTGCATTTTACGTTTCATACTCCTCAAGGTATGAGTATCACCAGTATCAAACTGTTCGTTAAAGGCAACAAATTTTTGCAAAATTGTTACAGCGTTAAGAGCCTCCGAAATCGTTGTTGGCTGTTCGTTGGGAGAAAATGCGTAGGTAATATATACCTAAATATATATAATATATGCCTAAATATTCATTCAATGCCTTTAAATAAGATTTAAAATCGTTTGTATTGTTTTGTTTTGCTGAGACAAGAAGCGGTTGGTCGTTATAGCCGATAAAATTTCGTCGTTGTAAGCGATATGTCGCTGTATCCGATGTTGTTATAAGCGGTTTCTTTACTGAATAGTTTACTAGGGATTCGGACGGGACCATACAATCTGGTTGTAATAACCGATAGGTCGTTGTAAACGATGTCGTTATAAACGGTTTTGACTGTAGTATTTTTTGTTTATAGAGTGTTTTATTTAGTAAAACTATCTTGTTTAAACTTACAAGAAATAATTATCAACAAGTTTTTGACAATAGACTCTAATATGTTATTTTTATTTCCGTTGCTGTTTCGCTCACGTTATTTATGTTTATATTAATTTTTGCACATCTTGTGATATATGTATTCAAATGCAATGAAATACAATGTCTGTAAGGTTAATTGTATGTAATTGAAATCGCTTACGCATAGTATAAGCCAGATAGATCAGAATCTCACATTCCGTCCATTTTGTTTTGTTATTTAGCTATAAATTTTATTGTATCGAGAATTTTTCAATATATTTTACAGCAAAGTGCTTTATTTTATTTTTTGCTTTATATCAATAAAAATATTGCTAATGCGCTATATTTATTTATCACTGAGAGTCTTATCGACTAAATAGAAAAATCTTTATGTTTTGAATTTTATGTAATTCAACAATTATTATAAAAGGGTGTGAAGCAAGGACCACATTTTTATGTGCTCTTTCGTTTGTATGTTTTTAATTGCTGTTTCCCTACTTCGTTCGAGTGGTAGAAGAAAGGTGTAAGTATGTGGTCAAGCGATAGTTCGGGCTAAGTGTCGATTTTAATCTTACCCTAAACGTATAGCTTCCCAGTCTATACGTTTAGGGTCGAAGAGTCGAAAATGAGTATGTAAAGATACATACAAACTACTGTAATTACTGTTTATTGATAGCTGCATTAAAGTAACATTTCGTTTAAAGGAACAAATCGTATAGACTCTTGTACATAAGGATAAATAATTTTGGGACTCTAAAAAGATAGTACAACTGCTCTAAAAATTTAATTGCTTCACTGTCAGTAAATGAAACTACTGATTGACAGCTGGCCTGGAAGTGTTTTTGTGGTGTCGTGCTGAAGTCTTAAAGATATTCGGATCAATGTGATTAAGGCCAGTTTCGTTGTTCACTGCTACTAAACTGTTTTCACACTCCGGCTTTTCTAAAAGATGAGGCGCAAGAAGCAGGAATAATTGCTGTAAGAAAATATATCATATAAATTAAACTAGAAAAGAAAGTATGATCCTTTCTACTATAATATGTGGCGCAGTCATATGACATTCAATTATACTTTTGGGGTATTCTTTGCTTCCTTAGATTTATCACAATTAAAAAATGTATAGAAAACTTGTTTGATAGCGCTTATGAAAAGCACTGTCAAAAATTGTCTCTGTTATAGGAAATCTTAATTTATTTATCTACTTGTTTCACTGAGCAAAATAAGTATTTACCTTACTACTAAAACTTTGAAAGAAGATATAAAAATTTGGGTACCTCCGCCCAAGGTATCAGCGGTAAATTAGCGAACAATGCTTGCCAGCCAGGCAAACCTAAGTGCACCAGGGACATCCGGAAATAGTGAGTAAAAGAGTCCGCCAACCAACCCCAAACACCATCTCGCGTCACGAGCCACACTGACCAACTTCCACCCGTGTATATAAGACATACCTGTGGTCATTGTTACCTTAAGCAATTAATTATCTTTGGCCATAAAAAAGATTCAATATACAACATGGATATGGAAAAAGTAATTTTATAGAGCACAACTAAAATTTTAATCTCAATTTATACGCCACAATCGATGGCCTGTTGGATTTAATATGCCCATTTATTTTATTACTAAGACACAGCGCCCTGTGATTAATTAGGTTGTAATGCTAAAGCCTTTCTGGATATTATCAATTAGAACCGGCATTTTAGCACGTTCAACTACACAAACTCTCCTAATATTATCATAGATTTAAAGCAATACTTCTGGAATAGCCACCATAAATTATCTCACCTTACCAATATTGCGGCACAAATCCAGCTCAAAAACTTTACTTTTTGTGTTAAGTATTGGACGAGGTCCCGACGATTGTCTTGTAAAAGAGAAGTCCAAGAGATCCTTTAAAGCCGGTGTCAAGTATAATTCATTCAGTGAGTTTATCCGTATAGATCCAACTGGCAGTATTTCGTCCGCTGTATTTGAAATATTATAATACATAAGCAATGGGTGTGATTGTAAGTATATACCTTAAACATGAATATATAACTATACAAATAGATATAAAAGAAGTACTAGTCTTAAAATATAATGATTGTATCCATATACACAAAAACCTCCAGCTCTAATCAAGATTTATGATTAAGAGCTGGAGTTCAAAAAACATTTCAAAATTGTATATTTATTTCGTGCGATGTCCTATACCCTTGTCCTTAATTCCTATAAGGCAGAATAGCGATAAGGGTCTGAATGTTATCTTTTATAAAAAATATTATTCATATATATATATATATATCAATATATAATATATATATATATATTTATCAATAAAGCAATCTAATTACCAGAATATTTGTAGTGCCAGGTTAGTTGAAATCCATCTGTTGAGTTATAAAAATTTCGGAGATCATCGGGCAAAACTGCTGAATGTTTTTGCTCCCAATTGGATATAATTATGCGATCGCATGGTGTCCTTCTTTCAACAGCAACGTTAGATATACGGGGGTCAGATTCTGAAATATTAAATTGTGGTACGGATTTGCGTATATGAAGCCGAGTTAGATTAGAACGGAAACTTATGAAATATGGTAAATTTTTATTACGTACGTACGTACGTAGGTACGATTAAATTATTAATAAACATACTACCTATGTTTAAAAATATAAGCCCATGTAACAATAAAAAAAATTGTGGGATGATATTTAAGTAGTACAAAGAAAAAAACGTACATATAGTCGCTACGAGTAGGTAGGTATAGGAAATAAAGTGGACGTTACAAAAACACAATTTCTTAATAGAATTCATTTCTTCATTCTGATCTTTCCTCCACAAAAAAGTGGTACTGGAATAGGTACGTCAATTTCGTAAAAATAGCATGAGCTTATCAAAGATATTGTACATCTTAATTTTCAATAGGTATTGAAAACGTCAAAGTGCCGTTCCAAAACTCAGCTAAGTACCTAGGTATGACGCTGGATACCAAACTCCGATGGAAGTTCCATGTTAAAAAGAAGCGTGAAGAGTTGGATCTCCGTTACACTAAATTGTACTGGTTGCACGGAAGGCATTCCGCGTAATCAGTTCAAAATAAATTATTGATTTACAAACAAGTCCTGACACCTGTATGGACATAATATGGTTGCCAGCTGGGCTGTACCAGTAATAGTAACATCCAAGTAATCCAACGATTCCAAAACAAACTGCTCAGGGGAATAGTCAATGCTCCCTGGTATATTCGCAATAACGACCTCCATCGGGACCTTATTATAGAGGACGTCGCCACAATAATAAAAAAGACTGCTGGAGCCCACGAACATAGGCTCCGCCAACACGTGAATGTCGAGGCTATTCAACTCCTTGACACCACGGGCCTAGTGAGAAGACTTAAAAGGACAAAAGCATTTGAACTAGTGAATTAGTGTTAGTGCACGTCAGTATTAAATACACAGTGAGTGAAAGAAAAAAAAATAGAACACAAGAACAGAGTGCCTTCCCTTTAATAGAGACTGTAAGTAGTGTTATTGGACACTTTCTTATGTAAAAATCCTTATTAGTAAACTAGGTTAGATTTAAATTACTTATTAGTCTTAAGTTAGGCTAGATTGTAATGTTCCATGATGTCTTAGTAGACACATAAAAAAGAAAAATTTAAATTTTCACATTGGCCGTTCTGTATTCGTAAATGTTTTTGTTCAGTAGTTTGCAAAATATTTGGTAATTACTTAATAATTATTATTCAAGGAAAAAGCAAGATATAAAAATCAATCGTACTTTATTTCTGTGTACTGTGTACCTAATAGTTATAATGTACATTTTACATAGTTATTACTAAAATATAATGTAAAATTAATAACTGTGACATTTCTTGTTAAATAAATGTCAACATTGCCATCTGTCAGTTTTCAACAATTTTTAATAATTAATATTAATCACGTGACTTAACCTCTACGGCCTGCGGGTTACGCCGTTTCGTGTTCGACAAATAATACAAATAAATAATAATTACGGAAGTATTAATAATTGATATACAAATGACTGAAATAGTTATTTACGATAATGACGACTATTTATAATTCAAATGCTGGTATTTGTTATGTAAAACAAGAGTTTATTATACAAAGACCTAATAAGACTGAAGATACGAAAACTGAATCCCAAAATGCTTCAGGTAAAAGAAAATTTGATGATAATGAAGTGGATTGTGAGACCAAAAAGATTAAAAACGATGAAATAAATAGTACAAATAGTCATAAAGACAAAGTTAAGAAACGAGGTCAAAATAAAGCAAGGCCAAAAACCTTTCAGGATGAAAAAGAGAATAAACCTTGTCCAAGTATTATAAATATATCAAGCGACGAAGAGGCGAAACCATGTCATTATCAAAACTGTAAATACATACACAGTTACCTTGATTATTTAAAATTAAAGAAAGAGGATATAGGTAGTGAATGTCATATTTTCAATCTCAGAGGAAGATGCCCTAGAGGAATTGCTTGTCGCTTTGGCTCAAGCCATATTACAGTAGATGGATACAACATAATAAATAAGGAAAAAGAAAAATTATGGTTAGAGGATACAAGAAACACAATGCAAACAACTTTACAAATACAACTGCAAAAAAAGAAGTATGACTTCTCTACAGCGGAAAAATTAGTTAAATCATTAGACATACGTAAAGGTAAAAAAATTGAATGTGACACCGAAAAACAGAATGCATCTGACTTCACTGAAAAAAAATGCACTGGGGTGGTAACTGATGAAGATGTCATTAAAACTTTACCGAGAGAAAAGAAAACTATTGATTGGGAGAATAAATTATATTTAAGTCCCTTAACCACTGTAGGAAATCTACCATTTAGAAGAATTTGTAAATTATATGGAGCTGACATAACTTGTGGTGAAATGGCACTCTGTGAATCACTTTTAAAGGGTGCTAAGCAGGAATGGGCTTTAATTAAAAGACATGAATCTGAAGACTTATTTGGTGCTCAAATTTGTGGTAATAATCCGTTTGCCATAACAAAAGTAGCACAACTTCTACAAGAGAATGCTGAATTAGACTTTATTGATCTAAATTTGGGTTGCCCTATTGATTTGATATATAAAAAGGGAGGTGGAAGTGGAATGATGCACAGATTGCCAGCATTAGAAACATCTGTTAGAGGTGCATCAACCATTTTAAATATTCCTTTCACAGTAAAAATGAGGACTGGTGTGTATCAGGATAAAAAAATTGCCCACACTATTATGCCCAAAGTCAAAGAATGGGGAGCTTCTTTGATTACATTACATGGTAGGTCTAAAGAGGCTCGGTATAGTAAATTAGCAGATTGGGAATATATAGAAACTTGTGCAAAAACAGTCCATCCTCTCCCAGTTTATGGTAATGGTGATATATTATGTTATGAAGACTACATCTTTAAACGTGAATTAGCCCCATCACTCCAAGGTGTAATGATTGGGAGAGGTGCACTTATTAAACCATGGATATTTTCTGAAATAAAAGAACAAAGACTCTGGGATATAAGTGCTAATGAAAGGTTTGATATTATAAAAAAATTCACAAATTATGGATTGGAACATTGGGGCTCAGACACTCAAGGTGTTGAAAATACTAGACGATTTTTATTAGAGTGGTTATCATTTCTGTACAGATATGTACCTGTTGGTATTTTAGAAAGACCTCCACAAAAGATAAACGAGAGGCCCCCAAGTTATTTCGGGCGCAATGACCTAGAGACCATGATGGCCTCGGGTAATTGTTCAGACTGGATAAAAATAAGTGAAATGCTATTAGGTCCTGTTCCAGATGGTTTTATATTTTTACCAAAGCATAGAGCTAATTCATATTAATTACTTATAATAAATTTTATTAAAACTACATACCAAGAAGTTTTGTTACACCTAAAGTTATGTTTTCATAAAAGGAGTCTTCAGAAACCAAATCCACACAAAAACTCATTTCAAACTAGGCTTGTTAATAATTTGGAATAAATTGCTCCATTAAAATAAACATCTTGGTTACCATAGTAACTCTACAGAGTAGCACAATGCTATCTTAATGTCAAATACAACTAGTTTTGTTTAAATTCAATACTACTAGTACCTACATCAATTGTTTATAGGAATAAAACACAAAGTTAAATGAAAGTTTTACTTCAGTACTTACAAATATGTGTACCTTATACATAATGCTTACCACAAAAAACCATCAATTATTTTAAGTGATGGCATTATAATTACTAAAGAGATAGCCATTTTATCAAATACCTATGAATCTGGGGTCCATCAAATCAATAGACTAATTGATAAGACATTTTGTATTAAAAAATTACCATATTTAATGAAAAATTAAATGCTGTCTTGGCTGATATCTGAAAAAAATTATTGTTCCAAAGCTCAAGTACACTTAACACAAAAATCCAAAAAATCTATACAGAATATTGGTACTAAATATGTAACACACTATTGTGTTGTAAACATTTTTTAGTCAAAAGTTTTGTTTAGATGTTCCATTTAATTTCGAGGCACTGTATTAGTTAATATTAGGTCAAGTTATATGTCATTATGGATATTTTACTTAAATCTAAATATTAATTAATCAGAGTTGGAAACCAATATATGTAATCTATATAATATTAGTTATTGCATAATGCTTGTTGATATAATGCATTATTTTGAACATGTAAATTTACATATTATGTAATTAAAATACATATTAACTTAATATAAGTGCTGTTTCTAATTAAAATTTTCCCAGTGTTACAATACATACTACATGCTCACTAACTGACACAACTATGAATCTTTTGAAATATGGTATGAAATACAGTACATCAACCATTTACACATGGAATGAAGTTATTTGCACTTCTGTAGTATATATCCAGTTCTTGATTTATCGCCTTCTCCGACGCCGGGAATCTCCATTGAAGCCATTCTCTGTAATAAAAATAAATACTATCAGAAACCAGCACCATTGTGTTAAGACAGTAAATAAATTAGCTTCATAAAGGGTGTAATTTGTTGGTGTAACCCAATAAGTATCATTTTGAAAATGTTTACCTTTTCCAAACCAAATTTACTCAAGTGCTTCCTGTTAGCACTTGAGTAAATTTGGTTATATATACACTATAGGCTGTAGCTGTGTAAATTCCTAGAGAATGCTGTATCCATTATACTATTTAAAGCCTGTGTACATATGAGTGTCCTTATTAGTGTAAATGTTAAAGAAATTTTAGAAACTGGTTAGAGGTGAGATTTCATTGGTTTGAATGTAACAAACCTCAATCCTATTCACCGTCGGTAGCGGTTACCCTGGCGGTCATTATGGTACCCCACGGAGCCATTTGCCTGCACACCGTTCTGGTCCAATCCACCCCCGCAAGGTCTGCCGGGTCCGAAATTTTGTTGCCCATAGTACTCCATATTGCCGTCGGTATTGCTGTTATTAGGATAGCCATATTCACCACTATCTTGGTTTCTTTTGTTTTTAGATCCGTAAGATCCGAAAACGGTAAAGTTAGCGCCTTGTGGTCCAACGCCGTCGCCTTTCTGAGGCAGCATGCGCGGCAAGAGGCTCCCGTGGGGTACGGCGAGACCGCCAGAGCCCAAACCGCCAAGGCCGGGCGCGCCCAAGCCGATATCACTGCTCGAGTTTTCTGAATTGAAACCGTCGCGGTCTCGTCCTCTTCCACGCCTGCGTCGATCGTGAGAGCCCCGCGATCTAGCATCGGGCTCGTCACAGCCCAGGCCCCCACCGGAGCCTAGGCCGCCGTAGTTCGGCCCATCACCCGAGCCTAACCCGCCTCCGTAGTCCGAAGCTCTGTTAGAGCCGAGTCCCCCGCTGTGGTATTGGCTCGAACTCTCGAGTCCAGGCCGGTCTCTTTTTCTGGAATCTGAGTCTACGCCACCATGACCCAAACCACTTTGCCCGTAACTTTGGCCTTCGGGAGGAGGAGGGGGAGGCGGAGGAGGAGCGCCCCAAGAGGAGACTTGGAAGGGGGCACCCATCATCATGTTGCCGTACTGGTCGGGGAAGTATGTGGGTACAACGTAATTCTGACCGTTCATAGGCGGCATGGGCATACACATGTTCATTTGAGGATTCATTGTCAACAATGAAGGAATTTCGTTAGGTGCTTGTTGAACATTATTTGTATTATCACTTGCTACATTGTGATTATTTCTACTTCTCGGCTCATTGCGAGGAGTCGAGACCTCTCGTGAATTAGATTTATCTACAGTAGGAAGGAGTTGGGGGCCGACGGGCGTTGGCAGCAGTGGTTTGGGAGTTGGCAACAACCCTTGGGATGGTGTCTGATTCGCTCGTTGAGCATCCTTGTGTGGACTACACTTGCCTGATCGAGAACGGGATCTTGAACGGGAACGGGAGCGTGAGCGGCTTCGCGACGATTTCGAAGACCGACTTCTGGAGGATCTGGACGAACTGTGGCGGCGGCGTCGGCGATCGCGGGACCGTGAGCGGGAGCGGCGGCGGCGATCACGAGATCGAGTTCGAGAACGAGAACGCCGTCCTCGACGATATCTGCCTCCTCGACCGCGGTGCCCTATAATTTGGATTACAATAATATAATACCTTATCTTTATAATAAAATAAAATCATCGAGTGTAACTTCCGAATGGGAACAAATTCATCATTTGTTATTATGGTAATAATTATGGAGCAAGTTTGTATTCTATAGATTTTATATATTATTTTCACATGTTTATTATTTAAAAATAAACAGTCTTATTCATACATAAAAATTAAATCTTTTTATAGACACACGTTTCGTTCGCGTCGCGTTACGCGCGCGCATATAAGTTGCAAATAGTGAGTGCGGGAGTGCGCTCTGTAACTTATTGGATGGCTGTATGCTTCACTCTTTATATATATTTTGGATGCCATAAGCCTATAGAGTAGAAACTAGAAAAGGTTCTAAAAACATATAATATTGCATGAGAACTTCCGATTTATCAGTCAGTCTGATCTATAATTGGTAACTATGGATCCAGTGTGGCCAGTCAAACAGAGACTTCGGATGCGTTTCTCGCTATATATTCCATGGGTATAAAGATATAGGATCAATCCCACAATATGTTGTTTTATTATAAGTCAAAGAGTGTTAACTTCTTTGTACAATAATTCTTACTCTATTTCCTACTGTAACTAAGGTTGCCCGTTTTCAACTATCTTACAATAACGACTCTGAATCCCAGCCTAAGTATACTTGACTTGGTACTTGCTAATAGTATATAAATTATGTTTCCGTATCCACTTAAAATATGACTGATGCAGAAATCTACTCACGTCGGCCGCCTCCACTGCCTCGTTCTGATAATTCCTGAAGTTTAGGATTCACAACTTGTTTTGCTTCCTTTAAAACTGAAACTAAGTCCGCAGCCTTGGCAGCATTAGAAGGGGTGAAAAACGTATAAGCCGTTCCAGTTTTGTTTGTCCGCCCAGTCCTTCCAATTCGGTGAACATAATCCTCAGAATTACTAGGATAATCAAAATTTATTACAAATTTGACATCATCCACATCTGTAACATAATACACATATTAGTTAATAAATAAATTGCCAACATTTTTAATATTTACTACCACAGCCAAGAATTAAGTTAAACTAACAAACAAACTAACCTAAACCTCTAGCTGCAACATCTGTAGCTACAAGAATAGGAGCTTTGCCACTTCGGAAGTCTGAAACATAAGAATTTTTATTATTTATGAAATACATATGTAATTAGACTAGCTTGAATGAACTGTTTAAATTGAATATATATAGACCATATATAAGTCTGAGTAAATACATAGTATATATAAACATGTTTGAAAGTTTTTTTTGTTTACAAAATACACGAATCCCACCCTAATGGAGTTTTGTTATATTTATTATACAATATGTTTTTTTTAAGTATACATATTAAATTATGCCGAAATTATAATCAAACATTTGTTCCACTTACGGGGCTCCTTCATTTTATATTTAAATGCTTAATATATAATACATACATAGTTTATAAACAAATACAGGTCAGCAAAGGGATATGTCATCACAGTGTATCTTAATGAACTTACTAATATTAAACTATCCAAACACAAAATGGATAAAACAAGCAAGTGACAGTAAAGAGGGCGTCCAGTGCGCTTGAAGCGCAAATGGACGGAACGGCGAGCGGTGAGGCCTCGGCTCGCTAAGCGCCACGCCAGGCGACGCCGCACCTCCGAGCTGCGGCTCAGTGAGGCCGCGGTGGGGCCAGTGCTTAGCCTGAGCGTGGGCTTAGCCCGTCTCTAGCGACGGACGCGCCTTCGCCCGCGAGCCGCCGCCCCCGCCGCTGCCTCGGCGCCGGCGCCAGCCTGCACATGCAGACATGCTCTCAGACTCACATCACTCGCTAAACGCGCCCGCTCGCGCCGCGCCCTCGACCGACACTGGCTCGGGTAGTATTACTACTGTAGTTTATTCACAACATAACCCAATCTTCAAACTTGTGAATTGCCTCCCAAGCATTATAAAACAGTCACACAAGTTTGAAGACAACCATTTCCTCACAAAACGAGTCATTTTTGTATAAATTCAATATAAAAATGGGAATTTACAGGTAAACTCAGTAAACTTTGTATATTAAGAAACCACTCAAAAGAAATTGCCATGTCTTAACATAAAATAAGTTGAGAGTCAAATATTAAAACCAACATAATTAATTAGTCAACATCTCATGGTGAAACATTGAAAATTTAAAAATTTTGTGATACTACTAATTTTTAAGCATTAATTTCCACCAGTCTTTTTATGAAATCCTGTTTACTGAATTCAATAAAAAAAATTGTCTAATTACTGCAAACTGAAAACCTTTTAAAATACAAATTATATCTTCTTCATTTAATTTCATAAAAACAATATAATAAAATATTGAATCAATTAAAATGTCTAAACACTTACCTTGTAATACCCAATCTCTCTCATTTTGAGATTTATCTCCATGAATACACACAGCCGGCCACCTGAAATAAATAAATAATATTTTTCTTTTATAATGAAACCAAAATTATCAAGATGTAAAATACTTAAATTTATTTAATAACAAAACAAACAAACCCATCTCTTTTCATTTTTCTCGTTATATCATCAACTCTCCGTTTTGTCTCTATAAAAATAATAGTCTTGTTTTCTTTCTCAGCCATTATTTCTTTTAGCAGGGTACTAAGTTTAGTCTCCTTTTCATATTCCATGCAAACATCTATTATTTGTAGAATGTTGTGGTTAGCAGCTAGTTGAAGTGACCCAACATTAATTTGCAAGTAGTCCTTGAGAAATTCGGAAGCAAGTGATTGTACTTCACGAGGCCAAGTAGCAGACCACATAAGGGTTTGCCTATCTGGTCTAATTTGTTCAATAATTTTTCTTATTTGGGGTTCAAATCCCATATCCAACATTCTATCAGCTTCATCTAGTACTAAGTATGTACACCTTTTCAAATTAGTTCTTCCACTCTCTAAGAAATCCAAAAGTCTACCTGGTGTAGCTATAACTATTTCAACTCCAGCATCTAAATCTCTAGCTTGAGGTCCTTTTGGTGCTCCACCAAATAAACAAGTATTATGGATTTTTGATGTATTGGCAAATTTGTCACTAACTTCTTGTATCTGTTGAGCCAACTCTCTTGTTGGGGCTAGCACAAGTGCTATGGGTCCATCCCCTCTACTTGATTTGGGCTGATTATTTATGTGAACAATTGCTGGTAGTATATATGATAGAGTTTTACCAGATCCAGTAGATGCAATGCCCACCATGTCACAACCACTTAAAGCAATAGGCCATCCTTGAGCTTGAATAGGAGTGGGTTTCGAAAATCCCATTTTGTCTATTTCATCCATCACATAGTTGGGAAATCCTGCTTCATCAAATGTCATAGTAGGTTTAGGTATATTTTTGCCTTTAAGCGTTATTTCATTTTCACTCCGCCATTGTTCAACCTCAGAGTCTGATCTTTTCTCAACATCGGGATGGGGAACATAAAAGTCCTTTTTAAATGGTTTCAGCCTATTGAGATCCCATTTTGGTTTTCGCAGATTAGCGCCAGGATTATTACGACGACCTCCGCCGCCATAACCACCGCCGCCGCCACCGCCTCCAGAACCCAAACCAAACCGAGGACTCCGACTACGGCTTCTGCTTCTACTTCTGCTGCGACTGCGACGTCGATCACGACTTCGATCCCTTCAATATTAACAGTAAATAGAAATTGTAAAAATTGTTAAAATGCAAAAACTAACAAATTACTATGTTAAGTTTAATGAAAACTCACCTTCCACGGCCCATTTTTCATAAACTTATAACTTCACTTGTGTAATAATGAAAAACGCAAAATCTTAATAGTCACTCGATAGAAAATATCATTAAAACATGGTATTGTATTCGGTTACAGAAACGAAGACGCCGCATGTAACTAAAAAGTTACTAGAAGAAAATGGCGGATAACAAGGCCATAGAGTATATACATATATATAGTAAATAGTGGGACCAAAGTGTTTGTATTTTTGTCAGATTGTTTTCGCTGCTGTGGCGTATGGACTGTGGCCTGAGACAAAGATACTTTGTGCTAGGCGTGACCCGCCAAATAAATTTGAATCGGAATTTTGAAATAAGGACACTTGCTGTCAGTCCAGTATATTTGAAACTAAAAACAAATACACATAAGTACCTAGACTACTAGTTTTAAGAATAAAAGCAAAGAAATCGTATAAAAAGAAAACTGGATAGCTGGCTATTTGGTACAAAACGTTATATTATTGCTTATATATATTTAAAACCTCACTTGTTCTCTATCATTGTGCTCTATCATGGGGTTGGCTTAACTGTTACTTCAGAACTTACTGTATTTTAATAAGAATTATTAATTTTATATACTAACAGAAAATAATACAAACAATAAAATAACAACAACAAATATCATATTGACGAAGGAGTATTTATAATACTCCTTCATCAATATTTATAAAGTAAATACTATTAATCATGTTATACAGTCCCCGTTTTCTCAAATAAACTTTCCATCTTGCTTCAACGAGACTGGTTAAACATTTTAGTCTCTGTCACCTCTCTTTTATATTTGTAAGTATGTATACAATTAAGATTAACCTTAGTCTTTCGACAAAGTTATTTATCAACGGTATTAACCACAATTTGTCTGGTCACAACTCACAAGCAGTGTGGCAGGAAGTAGAGAAGTATGCTTTATCCTGGTCACACATTACATTAAAAAAAATCTACATTGTCATAATTTTGCAATATAAATAAGATTTATAAGAGTAAGGCCCTTTCTCCACTGCTCCGGTCCGGTGTCGGATACCGGAATGAGTCATGAGAGAAATATCGGAACGCCGGATTGCGCTTCTCCACTATATCCGATCCGACAATTATCGATACTTGTATATTTATCATGCAACACCTATATTTACTTAAACCGAAATACTTTATTTTATTAATAAAACGTTCTAAATTCTGAATATTTTTTGCCCTGGCTAGTTTATTACTTTTGTTATATTGTCTATCTTAAAATATTATAATCTACTTAATAAATAGTTCACTAATACTATGGTATAAAAATATAAATATATAGCAACATAATTTAGTTTGGTCCAGGTTATCCAGATTCTTTCAAATAAACAAACTATAAATAAACCTGTGAATAATAATTTATAACCTCTTGGATACTTGGACCGATAAAACACCGCGTTCCGATCTAGCAAGTTATCGGCCCGTTAAAAACCGGATGCCGGAGTAGTGGAGAAGCACGTACGTACTCTTGTGAGTTTCTAAATCGGATCGGTAATTAACGTTTGCCGGACCGGAGCAGTGGAGAAACGGCCTAAGTGTATTCTTTCATCTTACATACTGTCTTGCGAAACCCTCCTGAAACTTTTTCCCACCACGTTTTCATAAGTTATCTGTAAGAAACTAAATATAATCTGTATTGGAAAACATAAAGAAATTGGACTCAGTCCGTCTCCATTTTCTGTTGTTGTGACATTTTGGTAATTTTCATTCCTTACCGTCGTATCCGTGCTTTGAGCTTTCTTAGAGATTAATAAGATAGTTTGAACTAAATAAAATGGCTAATGAAAATAAAGATTAATATTTCTTTACAAATATAACGTGTAATCTCTATTAGTGATGATCAGCACGATTGGCAACTTATGAAACCAATGTGTAGCGAAATACCCTAGAATTACAATGGGTTGAAAAAGTAACTGTGTCCGGCGATTACCTGTTCACTACATATATTCATAATATTGTTTACTTTCCAACAAACTAACACACCTATAAATTGTTTAAGATGGAGTTAGATGTTTCGCCAGTTGAAAGTATGGATTTGGAGTATTCGGAAAATTCGTCTGATAATAAGTATTTGACTTGCAATAATAATGAGCAATATACTGTTATTCGCATTCCACAAGACAGTGAAAAACCCAGTAAACATTCCTCTAAAAAGCAGTCTAAACGAAGAAAGAAAAGTTCCAATCACTCTAGACCTTTACCTAGAATTATAGTGAAACCTTTACCCCCACCTCCACCCACTGAAAATCGAGAATGGACAGCAGCATCATGTGTAGAATCAAACTCTTCGAATAAGCCATCAACTATGCGAGAAGTATTGGCGAGTATACCAGGTTTTTGCCTTAAACCTAGAAAAAGAAGTAGTAAAAAACTATCAACAGCTGCTCAGTTACAGCAGACTAGAGAAGGATTTATAGATTTAGAAACTCCAGACTCTATACTTGTAAATACCAACATTAGAGCATTATTAAATAAACACACATTTTCTCTCCTACCCCCTCTGTATCAAACTAAACTTGGACAATTGCTTCCTAGTGTAGATAGAATAAGTTCTTCAGGTCGTTTAAGTTCATCTAGTCTTAATAATGAATTTTTTGCTCGTGCCTGCTTGGAATGGCAAGAAAGTTTGTCTGGAGGAGAGTTTACTCCAGAAAATCAACAAAAAATTAAGACTGAAGCAGAAAGGGAAAAAACTAAAATTGATCCATGGAAAATAAAACATTTTGAACCATTTTGGGGTGAAAAATTTAGGAAAGAAAAATCTACAGTTAATATGAATTCAGAGAGACCATCTTTGAAAACCACAATAAAACTAAGACCTACTGCTTCAATCACCAGTAGTAGTACAGTACCTAAAGTAAAAAAAAGTAAATCTAGCAATAGTAAGAGAATGCGTTCTGTTGGAGCTGTTACACGGTCATCTGCTAAGGCAGAGGAAAATGAAGATGAATGCAATATGCCTATTAATAATAAACTTGTAGCTCCAGTACCTGACTTGCTGCCACTTAAATCTACTAAAAGTCATACTCAAAGTTATGAGGAATGCCAAATTGATTTTAATTTCTCAGATTCATCAGTAGCAAGAACTGAGGATACCGTTTCAACAACTCCAGTTGACCCACTCCTTATACCTGATAGTGATAGTGTTTCTGAAATGAAGCAAGATTTAGATATGACCGTCGTAAAAATAGAGGAAACATCTAAGGACTTTGAAGAAGAAAAATGTGGTGATTCTATTGTGTCCAACAGCAACAAAAGGTTAAGTAGTAATGATGATGAATATCAATGCTCTAAAAGGTTGAAATTTGAAGATGATTTTAAACCAGCCCAAAAACAGAATGATAATACTAATACTTTTCCAAATGATTTTCTTAAAGGGGATAACAGTTTTAGTAATGAATATGCTAACTTAACATTTTCAAATAAATTAAAGTTTAATGTTAAAGTCACAGATGCTCCTTTTCATTCAAATCCCTTGCCAAGTACAGATAACACTGGCTCGGATATAGACATTAATGAGAATGGTGAAGTAATTTGTACTAGTGATGACAATGTTTATCCTGATCAAGAAACTGGGGACACTAATAGTGAAGATAGTAAAGCTACAATATCTGCTTATGACTTTGATGAACGAAGTGTATCCTCTATGTCTAGTATAAAAATTGAGGCTCACTTGGACACTATAGTAAGTGAGCAGAACGAAGAAAAAATCAATTTTAATACAGATACAGAGCATGAGAATAGTGAAAGGATTGAAAAAGCCAATTTGAAGGAGTCTAGTGCAAATAATGAAGATGTTTGTGTACCTGAAATTAATGAAACAACAACAACAGGGCATGATTATAATCTATCTTTAGATACAGACACTAATTGTTCCTCAGAAGGAAAAGATATGGTGGAGAAGGAATTATATAACATAGAGCTAATAAAAGATATTGAGAATAAGACTTCTAAAGATGAAAACCTAGAAATATCTTGTGTAAATATGGATGGAACAGAAGAAAAATCTCTAGAAAAATGTAAAGATGAGCAAGATGCTCCAAACTATTATGATGAACATTTTAAGGATGCAGAGTCATTCATAATGGAGACTGGTGGGCTACCTATTATTGCTTCTCGTAAGTTATTTATCAGGTTATATATGTAAATCTTGTCTTAAAATTTTAATTTAATGCTATGTATAATTTACAGAAAATGAAAATGCCAAGTATAGTCAGTCTAATTTTATGGAACTGACTTCTTATATGAATGAATCAAGTGAGTGTAATTTTTTATTGTAATTGTTTTATACTAATTTATATAATATTTTGTTTTTGCTAAATAATTCAATTCAATGTTAAAATAATATCATTACATTAGGGTGGGTTTAAAATATCATGTAAGACTAGTTAAGTTGATAATAATTGTGGTGACTACAAAATATATTTTTTTAGATGTAACAGCAGTGGTAACAATGCCAATTACACAAACAACATCTTTACCAATGATGGAAGTTACAAACACATCTGTGAGTTACTTTTAATATTTTACAAAAACAACTTAATTGGTATTGATATGAGTTTTTATATTTAATGTTTTTAAGTGTGAAGATGTTTGTGACATATATATTTTATTCTAGATGGTATCATATCCGGACGACTTACAAGACCCAGCCAAACCTAAGAGTTCTGCTATAATATGGAAGTCGGAAAATGAGTGGGTGAATAATGAAAATATTATAACACTGCATAATTTCTCTACTATCAACAACGACAGTGCTAAGTATGTGAGTGAGGATTCTAAGACTAGCATTGAAGATGTTCATATAAATGACGAGAATTGTATGTACAAAGAGGAAAGAGACGCAAATTTCAACATGGAATCGTCAAACTCATCAGAAAGCTGCCAGTCAATGAAGGAGGTGGCCTTAAAGGATAGTGAATCGGCTCCTAGTGTAGTGTCGAGTACGACAGTGGCTAATCAATCCGTCAATTCAACTACTGTCACTCATTCCGTGAGATCTGGCAAGAAAACGAAGTTAGGAAAAGAATCAAACAGGTGAGTTTTGTACATTTTTAGGCGAGCATATGCTAAAGAAGAAATAACATTTTTGGACGATTAAAACTTATTTATTTGTATTAATTCATTAAGCCATAAAGCAGGCATTGGCAGTCCTATAATTTTAAATAATCAGTTGCAAGATCGTGGAAAGTAATTAATTAAAATGTATTTTCTATAATGAATAAATATCTATACATATTATTGATCTGTTATATTTTTATTCTATTGATTAAATGTGTAAAGGCCAAGTCAGTAGTATAGAATATTTCATTAAGAAATAATGTTGATTTTAGAAGCCGTAGTTCTAATAAAGTTCCACCGGGTGCTGTGAATCTAGAACGGAGTTACCAAATCTGCCAAGCCGTGATTCAGAATAGCCCAAACCGAGATGCTCTAAGGAGTCAGCTCAGGCCTCCACCGGCGCTCCTTACAAGGCCCAATCGACAGCCTAGGCCTCCGCCCCCGGTTCTTGTGAGACAGGTCTCTAATGCTGTCATACAGCATAATGAGGTATAATCACAAAAATTTACATTTATTTTATATGTTTTCTGATTCATATCAAATATAAATATATGAACACGCACGCCGTTTTTAAGTGTCAAGCAAATGAACACAGGCGAAGAAAGTTTTTTTTTTAAGTTTGATTTCATTTTATTATAAATTCTATTATAAAAGTGCCTGCGCGACTTTGTTCATGTGGTAACAGGAATTAGTTTGAAATATATATAAGCATGTAAATGCTTGAAAGCGAATTCGTTTTATGTACAATACATATTAGTTACAATGAAAGTTACATACTTAGAACCCACAATTTTAGGTTTTGTTATGTTAGTGTACAGTTTACAGGATTTGAGTTTTACTCTATATATCCACTCTCGTAAAACAATAGAATATAAGTGAAATAATTAATTGTTAATTATTGCTATGTAACGAATGAATGCAATATAACAGTTGAGGACAGGAAATCGCTACGCTTATAAAACTAAGAAGTGAGTGAGCAAAACGTACAGCCTTGGCTCGTACAGTAACATAAACAGCATATTATCATTGGTTGTAAATATGATGTGTTCGACGTCCTGTTGGTCATAAAAACTATATATAGATTGTTTCCACTATTTAAATTCCTTTTTTTAAACTATGTATATAATAAATTAATATACATAACGATTTGTGTATACAGTTCAATATTTGACAAGCTATGTGTACTTGTAGCATAGTTTTCTATTAACAAATTTGCATTCTCTAGTGACAAATATTTGTTTAATAAAATCCTTCATATACATAAATTACCTTAACTTGCAGATAAATGAGAATCGACCTAACAATATGGGCCAGTACATTCTAGTTCAAAGGACACCAAACGTTGCACCTCGAGCATCGAGCGCTCCTCCCACTAATCAAAATAGCAATATTGTGAGTATATTTTAAGTTAATATATGTGAATAAGTACTAAGCGACGATTTGAATAACCAGTTATACACTGTCACAAACTCAATTTTTATTTATTTATTTATAGCCTTATAATAAATCCTCTAAAGCGTCGAAGTCGGCGGCTTTGGTTGGTTTAACTTGTCTTCCAAACAATGATACACTCTACATAGCATTACACCCACCTTCATTAACGATAATAATTAAATATTATATGTTACAGTGCCGAATTTAGTTAAAACTGCGGAGCTTGTGTGTGTGTACGTGGTTTTGTCGCTGTATTGTCCTAGCGAGAAATAAACTCTACTGTCGGTACTCGTCACACGTACCGAACTTTCCTAGAAATCCGTTGTTCTCCTTTACGAATTGCGCATGCTTGCATGTGCGATATCAATATCGCAAAATATGAATTAAACAATTAAAAAAATACAACCTAACTACTGGTACAATACAAAAATAACAGACAACGCAATAGCGTTCAAATACGATTTGTTTTTAAGTCATTATTAACACTATTCCGCTTTTTAACTTTATTTTTCTTATACAGATTTTTCTTTCCATTTATAATGACTTGAGGGAGCGTTCAAGTATTACGTCACGCAATTTTTGGAGATCATTGACCCCTCCCCCCATGTAACGCGCCGTAACGTTTTTCTGTATAGTAAAACGTTTCGTGACCATCCAGTGACTCTTTATACCTTAAAGTTACCATATATAATTCAATCCCCCGCATCGTAACATTTTACCCTCCAAAATTCGTTACGTAATACTTGAACGCTCCCTGAAACGAAATGCATTTTCGAGGATTCCCACAAAAAATTATTACGTTTATGTACTATTTTTGAGAGCTTTGCTTACTATTCCTAACAAGAGGTGGGGAGAGATACATTTCAGAAAATCTGTTTACGTAATACTTGAACGGCCCTTGAGTAAAATAAGTTAAGCCGAAATTATAAAGGAAAAGAAACTAATTTTAAATTATATTATTACAGAATGTTACTCGATGTAGAAGCGTAGGCGCAGAAGATTCGTGTGTATGCAACCTACGGGCTATGATCCTATGTAAGAAGTGTGGTGCCTTCTGTCATGACGACTGTATTGGATCGGCAGAGCTCTGCCTCACATGTCTGATACGTTGACCACAATATAAGGGTTATTCTTACCTTGGTTTCCATAGCAACGTTGTCAAAATTTGTTTTTTGGTGACAGACATAGGTGTTAAAAGCGATGTCTTTCGCTTAAACTTTTCGATAGTTTCCAGCGAGCGCTTACTATTTATTACCAATATTCAATGAAAATATTATATAATTCAGAATATTAAAAAAAACAGACATTTATACTGTTTAACAGATTTTATCAAACCATTTTTATTCAAAGTCTTGGCAGAAAGATGTCGCTTTGGACAATTTATTCAGGTTTTATAAGTTCAAAAATTATATGATTCGTAAGGCTATTCGTAACTGCGACGTATCGTAGATTGATCTAAGAACAAATGCGTTTTATGAATCAACAATTCGTTACAATTACGACTAGAATTCTTCATATTGAATCTGCTCGAGTTTTATTAATTTCGTCTTTTTGCAGGAATTTGGATTTGTTAAAAAACGTGGACTATAGTTAGCCGTGTTTGTTACCATGGTAACGATGTAACCCGTAAAAATCGTTACTATAGGGTCTTTAGTCCAAGTTTTATAATTAATTGCTTGATATATAAATTACTGTATTTATGAGCTATTTTCCAAAAACCTTCATTAAACATGTGTACTTGGATATTCGAAAAATCTGCTTTTTTGATGACTTTTTGCGTATATCTGTCCAGGGAGTGCTCTCTAAATTTGTGTTGACGAGTGAGTATTTCTATCGTTATAGATATCTGCTTTATTTTTATATTAATAGTCTGTGGAAGAGAACCGGCGTGACGGTTATGCGAACTAATAAAATTCTTAATTACGCATCATTTTTTTTATTCACAAAAAGTTACATTTTATTTATTATCAAGATGATTACTGTTGAACGTCATACGACGTAAGTGTTGCCAACATAAAAGGTTATTATGCGCTGGTACCTCAACGATGACGGTTCTCTTTCCGTATAGACTACCCGCCCTAAGGAGAGCCTTATGCCATACATAAATAGTTATGATTAAGTAACATTGGTCTGTATTGCAAAGCCAAATGAAAAAGTGGTTGTATGAATGGTGGTGCTATGAATGACCGAATAAATAATCTTTTTCGAGTATAAAAGAATTTGTCAAAACATTAAATCCAATTAATGGATTAATAAAAAAAATTAAGACACGAGGTTTCTTTTATTAAAGGAACGAGTTCTGTCTGTGAGACAGATTAATTATATTTATCGTTTAGTATAGATGTGCCGTGATTTGAATGCAATAGAGATTTTGGGCTATAGAATGTTGAGTGCGACTTGAAAATATATATTTATACATTTGGTATACCTATCCGACTTGTGGATATACCACAATACAGTATGAATGTACTGAATGTTTATACAATTTGCACAACTGTTTTTGTAGTAATAATACTTTATAGAATATCAGAAGGGATATATTTAGATAGTATAGTTCTGATATTGAATTATGCACCTAATATAAGATACATTTAGGTCACAGTTAAGTCTTTTGCCATTATTTAGTTAAGAATTATTATTTTTAGCTTTGTTTCGTTAAGTCAGGTTGGAGACGGTGGCGTGGCGTACGCGAGTGCACGTTATTACAGATAAAACTATCGGGGGCGGGACTTGAACTAATTATCGATTGGTGTATCACGTGTCAGTATGGTCATGTCATAATTTTAATTTTGCGAGGGTTTTGTTTTGTGTAGTGTAAACTGCATATCGAATACAGACAAAATAATTAAAAATTACACATATTATCAGCCGTAAGAAACTCAGATAACACATGGAGTACGTCACACCCCCGTACCTTTAATATATGATTACATTGATTCACTTATTGTTGAAATTATAACTGAAAAATGCTGCAAAAAGATGCTGTCTCGCTCTATTACAAGCTGTGTGAAAAGAATATAATTTCAATTCAAATTGTATCTGCGCTAATAAGTATGCCTAAATTTAGTGATATAATAGATTTGTTTAGGATTTTTCTATTTTGAATAATATAAGTATGTACAGATATTTATTGTCTTGAGAAGGCTGATGAGTGTAACATCGGATTTAATTATAAGTGATCATGTAGAGTTAATCGGTTTGTTTACTAAAAATGTAATTAATTTTTGCCGTGACCAGGTTCCATATTTTGTATATTTGTACTTTATCCTTTATAAACACTAGAGAAATTTGCTCACTACATATAAAATAGCGTAATTAAATATAAATACAAAGGACTATTTTGACATGGATATAGCCTGGTTTTATATTTTAAATACCCCATTGCACGACGAATTTATTTCTGTTTTGTAGTTTATCAGATAGCGCCAACTTCATGATTGTGTGCGGCACAACAAAACAAAACAAAACTGTTGCAGGCAGCCAAAATCAAGTTGAAAATTGGTGCTTCCTGATGTTATAATTAAATGCACAATTATTTAAGATGTAAATTAAATACTTTTGAATACATGGAGTATTTCAATAAATATGATTTACTTATATAAAAGGTCTAAGCATTTAGACAAATTTTTGTGTTTAAAACAGAAACAAATGGGACGTCTCTCAAGCCTCTTAAAATTCATATATAATTTATGGTAAACTCTTCACTACCAAGTTTACTGTTTACTTTTATATTGCTTAGGTCTTTGTGAGCACTAATGTTTGGGAAAGACTGAATCTGCAAAAATATAAGCTACATTTGGTGCAACCATTCAACGTTTTCATTCATAATTCAATGTACAAAAATCACAAGTGTTATTTATTGGTAATTAATTTTAAGCTAAACTCTTTCTTATTAAAAATTATGTTCTTTACAATAATTGCGTTTTATTAATACAAATATACATATCTAACTAATCTAATGAGATATATATAAATATTTTTTCCCAATTATTGATATATATTTTGTTTGGACATTAATCAATTGATTAAACTAATTTGTTTTGACGCATTAAAAAGAAGTTGAAGAACGTCAAGTATGTATGCCTTAAATTATGTAACTCCGTTTAGCGAATTTTACGTTGAAACGAAACGAAACATTAAAATTTAGAAAAGACTTTACTACTATGGATCGAATAATACTACGTAATTATATTTTATTAAAAATTAAGCGATGTTACAAAATTTCGCTATATGTATTTGTTTAAAGCTATTGTTGATATTTTGCTAAGTGTTAACATTTACAGGAACAATATTTTTTATGAACAAGTTTTATAAAGTTAGGGTTAGTATTAAAATAATGTATTATTTAATTATTAAATTAAACCTCGCGTGTACAGTTTTACGTTAATTATTTTTATTAACAGCTGATTGTGATCATGATGTAGATATAATATCTAATATGGGTACTAAATTTATCGTTTTCTAAAACATTCCATTTAATATTGTGAATTTTTTATTAAAACTTGATTCTAGAATGATCTACGTCTTATTTTAAAATCCGACTAGAAAAATAAAATAATTTTTGCTGCATGCCTACCGGTTCTGAATTTTTTAAGGTTTGTGGAAAGTAAGTTATTAATAATTATATAAAAGAAATCCGTAAAAATGTAGCACGTTTTTGCTCCATAAATTTCTAAACGAAAACTTTTATTAATTTCTACATTTTCTAGAACTTGTTGAAAATTGTTTGACGGAACAGTTTGACATTTCATATTTGAGTTTTACTTTGACAGTAGCGGTTAAACGATTGATGTGAAAGGCGGAGTGTTTTGTATACTCTCGTCTAGTACTTATTTATTTCTAAACAAATTTCAGAACATTAAATAAAGTCTTTATTTATTATGTAGAAAATTCAATCCGTACAAGTGATCCAAAAATGTCGACAGTACTTTTGGCCGTTATTGCAGTGATATTATGTGTACTTTTCCGAATCTTGAACGTGAATAGTCAACCACACAAGCCTCTCATTTATGGACGAGATAAAAATTTCATAGAAAATATTCTCTTCATAGCTCCATTTTTGAGTGAACCGTAAGTTGTATATTTTATAAATTGCAGGTTATAAATATAGACCAAAATATTTGTTATTATAAATTTCACAAGTCACAATATATTTTTTGTATCTACCATTAAAAATACCTCATTGATATATATATCATATGAGATTGATATTAAAAAAACTTTAACAAGTTCTATAATTATATGGCACTTAGAAAAAAAAACAAGTTCTGTGGTAGTTCCTATGTATTTTTTATTAATATTTGAACTTTCTTAAACCTTAGTGAATTATCGTAAAGTAATGTTATTTTCTTCTAAGTATTACTTATTACACTGTATACTTGCTTTTAGATGTTAATATTGCTGTAATTTATAACTTTGAATAATTTCATTTTGAACAATAATTTTATCTCCGGCATTCAGTTCTTAACATTCCGATTCTAGATATATACCAACAAGATTATGGGGATTCAGTGGACATGTCCAGACAATTTTGCACAGTCTTATTGGAAGAGTCCGTTGCCCTTGGCCAATCGGTGCAAGAATAATGCTAGTTCTACCTGACCGCTCCACTCTAACATATGACTTGTATGAACCTGTTGGTGCGGAACATGAAGGTATACTTTAACCGTTTACCTAAGAGATATTTTAAATCCTTTTATTATTTATTTATTAATGCACAGTTTCTTATAAGTTCTAATAAATTATTATTCAAATGTTCTCCACATAAAATCTCTTATTTAAATTAATTTCATTCACCATAAATTACAGGGGCTTAAATTATTTAACTCTGACTCATAGTTTTTTATATGTTATAAAGTACTAAACAGAATGGATACATGCACTATGATTATTTTTACTCCCATCAATTTGTAAAAACCTCTTTGCTTGGCAAGGTTCAGTCCTTTTGCCTTGTGCAGTTTATAGCTAGTTAGAAATGTGTGTGTATAACTAACTAATGAAACTTGAGAATATCAATAATATATATTTTATAAACTTAATCGTCAACACTTTAATAAATAAAATCTATTGATATTTATTACAACATACAATATTTTATGGTTGTTAAGAATACAGAAGTGTTTTATCGTAACATTGAAACTTCAACATCGCTTTTAACCGTGATAAGAGTTGAAGGTGAATACTGAATTAGAAAAGATAACATAGTCCGAAATTTTATTCCTTAGACGACGTAACGGTAGCCATATGTCCCGGTATCGGCAACACGTCGGAGAGTGTGTACATTCGTACATATGTACACTACTCTCAGCGTCACGGGTACAGATGTGCTGTACTGAATCACATTGGTGCCCTCAACAGCGTTCCTGTTACTGGATCAAGGATCTTCTCGTACGGTGAGTAATAATCTAAACTTATTTAGAAATTTGATTAGATTTAGTTGGAAAGAAGAAAACTGTAAGAAAGACGTCTTAGACTATAAAAATCGGTACTATAAAAGTCAAGAACGAGCTGATCACCCACTTACCAAAGCTATATAAATGAGAGGCTAAGAAACATTATAAATATAACACACACAAATATGTGTATCCCGTAGGTGGTTAGCGAGACTATACTTATATTAAGTACTCACGAATTAATTCAAAAAGCATGTGATTCATTCAATTGTTTATTGTAATTAGCTGTTTCATTTCTATATATATTTGCACTCATTTTGTTTATGGACTGTTTCCAAGTAAGTTTACTGAAATCGAATGTGATCAATAGCGGAGGCTGAATGGTTTTAAAAAATCCCAGTAGCGCCACAACCTACGGCTAGGCCTCAGATATCTTCATCTGTTTCGTGAACATTTGTTTTTATAGTAGGCGAACAGCTTTTGGTGACGTTGACTTTTATTTGGTCTAAGGCATGCCTCGCGATGCTTTCGCACATGGACATAGTCCATTGGTGCACGGACGAGTTTCGAATCTACGACCTCAGGGATGTTAGTCGTACGCTGAGGCCATTAGGCCAACAGTGCTCATGAATGGTTTTAAACTACAGAGTTTAAAATAATTTAACGCTAAAACTGAGTTGTGTTCATGCCTCAGTATAAAGTCAAAACATAGAATTCTTTTAATGACGCTTGTTATAAACCTATAATAATTAATTATTAGATGACCTCATCTAGGTATGTAATTCTCATTTAAGAAGCCAAATCAAGGCTCTACGTTCACGTTGAAGGCATGGTACCAAAAAATTATATGATTGAATTTGAACTCAATCGGCTGTACGATTACCTTATTGAAAATGATGTCATGCGCCTGTTCACAAGAATGATACCGGCATGAGTCAACTCGAGATTAATGATCTAAGATTTTTTTGTATGTAAATAAGTATCGATCTTTATGCAATTTTTATTTTCAGCTCAATGTCAGGGCCATTAAATTAATACACTTTTCGTCACTGCTGTTTCAACATCGAATAGGTTCGAATTTCAATATTCACACACAAATTATTGAACTTAAATTTTTTTGTGTAATTTGTGTGTTTAAATATGTGAATTGAATTTTAGTGTGTGCTTTGTTGAAAAAAAAGTTTATTATTGATAACGAACGCAAAAATAATTGTTTCTAAAGCCTTAATTACATAAATATGTATGTATAAATTTATCTTTATGGCCTAAATGCTCATATCTAGAACCTACTTGTAAAAAAATTTTCGTTCTCAATATACTTATTAAATTAGAAACTAAGGTATGGTTTATACACTAAGGTAGCAAATTAATTTATATTCGGTTATTATTATGTTGTGTCACTTAGTGTATTTGTAACAATTTTACAATTGGTTATTTTGAATTAAATTTTTCAGTGCCTAACATGTTACTGATTGATAGAAAGGCAAAAGTTTAGTTTCTTTAAATAGCGTATAAAAATACAAGAATATCAAGGCTATTGTTCTGAATGTCTAGCTTCTTAAAGTTCAGTCAATTTTAATTATCTCGACACCCGCGATTTGTATGCCAGTCTATTTTTTCTAGAACACTTGATCCTTCAAAATAATATTTCAATCCTAAAATAACTCAAAAGGCTCAAAAGTTTCATTGTTTAAAAAAAAATAATAATATACTAACTTATATACTGCATTAAACTACTAACAAATTGTATTACTACTTAAAAAATAAAAACAACTTACATTCGGCTGTCAAACCCAAAAATGTGGCATATATGTATAATATCCAGTTCTGGTGCAAAACTTCGGAAACGGTTAAGTAGCGAAATCATATGCGGAATTACTGCCTGCTGGTGGGGGACAGTTCATGACCTCCAATGAGTCAGCAGAGCATGCCAACATCTGTAACATACGGTTTACGGCTGGAAGCAGGCCCATGCAATCTCTTCTTAGTCTCTGGCCGCGTTTCAGTAGCCTGGAAGGTGTTATGGCATGTTTTTTTTTTAATTTAGAAGAGACATGTAGAAAATGTCACACTCGTTAGTTGAACAACCCCAAATTCTCTACGTAATTGTCGAGTTTTATTGTATAAAATTCTGTACAGAAGCGTAATTTAATTAATAAAGTAAATAATAAAATGTACAATAAGTAATAAATACACTAAAAATAACTACTTTAGTATTCTAGTGAATATAAATTCACTAGTATAACTGAATTAGCTGTGTTAGTAACTATTTTTTTATGTTACTAGACGGATTTGCATGTAATTTGCATAAATTATGCTCAGTCTGTAGTCTATATGTCCTCGGGTGTTACAAATAAAGTATAATAAAAAAACGCTACAACGTTTAAAGTCTGTATCTGTTTCGTAATCATTTGTTTTTCTGAAAGGCAAGTAGGTGATAATCCTTCTGCGTTTGACACATGTCAACTTTTTGGGTCTAAGACATGCCGATGATAGCACACAAATAGGTCTACCTACGGTGGTTTGCGAGACTTCATACCTATACTAATTACTCACGAATGATTTTAAATAGCATGTGATTCATTTGTATAGATGTTTGCATTAATTATGTTTATAGACTGTTTCCAAGTAATATGTTTACTGAAACAGAATGTGATCTAAAGCGGTTTGTGTGATGTTTCGTTATCATTTGTTTTTATAATAAGCAGGCGATCAGTCTTCTGTAATCTTAAGCGCACATACACAGAAAGTCCATTGGTGCCAAAGCCTGTACGAACCTACGATTTCAGGTTAGTCGCACGCTGAAGCCGCTTGGACGACACTGCTCTAATACAAAAAAGTTATCAATATTTCTTTTATTACGCAAATGTTATCGCACCTACGTTAATTGATAAAAAGTATCTATCTTGTCAATTTAACCTAAAATAAAAGGCCATTTAGATTGACCCTGGCAATGATCATTATTGTTCACGTTTTTACACACGCGCCACTTTACTGCGCTTCTCTCAAGTCAATTTTAAATTAATGGTACAATCAGTTTGATGACATATTAGGTACTTGATGACGTAACTATTTGACCAATAAACGTATAAGATAATAAATCAATTGTATGTATATTTTATTATGTTTGGTATTACAGAATGTCAATGCCCTAAAAGTAATGCATACATAATCTAAGGACTTTATAGATCTGTTTTTAAAGTACTTTTCAATTCAACGTGTATGTTTCGAGGCTAATTTTTAACCCACATACAGAAGGACTTTGTTTGTCCAATGCAAACTAACTACCTGTCTCATAGATTGTGATATAAATTGAGAAATTTCTGATATTCAGAAACGTCAATATGACAAAATCTAATTGCTAAATCTGAATCTTAACCAAAGATAAACCAGCAAGTTTAACTCTTATGCTTAGTTCACACGCGCGCGTTCAACTCTACATTCAACGTGCACATTCACATTCAGGAGCGTGTAAACGGTACGCCCGAGCCCGTGAACGCGCCTGTGAACGTGAATGCCGCGAATCGGGCAAGTGTCGGTTTTTTGGCAAAGTTCAAAGGATGAATGTGCGGGCGCCCGGTGACCGTTTACACGCGCGCAGGCAGTCGCCAGTCAGTCTCTCCCGCGCTTTTGCGACGAGTGGATCTTCATTCAACGTTGCTAAGAAAGTCGCTACGATCGGAGATTACATCATGGCGGAATATAATAATTTTGTTTCTTTTTCCAATAAAAATAAGTTAAGCCAAAGGATATGGCAGCAACAACACCGAGATCCTCGCTGCTCGCCATTCTGGCACTGACTGGCACGACGGCGTGCGTGTGAACAGCTTGAATGTCCGCCGGCCCGGGACGGGCTGCATGCCGCGCAGCCCGCCAGGCAGCCCGCCGGGCTGGACGGCGCGCGTGTGACCGTAGCATAATGCTACATAAATTATTATTATATTCCGCCATGATGTAATCTCCGATCGTAGCGACTTTCTTAGCAACGTTGAATGAAGATCCACTCGTCGCAAAAGCGCGGGAGAGACTGACTGGCGACTGCCTGCGCGCGTGTAAACGGTCACCGGGCGCCCGCACATTCATCCTTTGAACTTTGCCAAAAAACCGACACTTGCCCGATTCGCGGCATTCACGTTCACAGGCGCGTTCACGGGCTCGGGCGTACCGTTTACACGCTCCTGAATGTGAATGTGCACGTTGAATGTAGAGTTGAACGCGCGCGTGTGAACTAAGCATAACCTGTCGTAGAGATTTGTGGTTAAGCGTGCGGCTCTGCAAAACTATCGGTCGTATGATAACTGTGCCTCAATGTATTTTTAATTTCTTATCAATCTAACGATTAAAAATTAAAGGAAAACATAGTGAGGACATCAGCGTGTATCACACCGAAACATCAGCCAGTGTATCAGACATAGAAAGCTTTTCTACTTGTCTAAATAAGACAGAGAGTCCGAGAGTTTTTTACGCCGGCTTTTTCTCTCGGCCTACGCCATCTGTCTTCTTTGCCGATGAGTAGGGATGCCTACAAATTAAATTTTAATGACGTGGAATATGTGATACATGTATCTTATGTTCCATAATAAACATTTTTTTTATATTTATTTTATAAGTAGAAATATGAGGGATACAAATATGTGTCCATGCCCCTTTGGATTAATGCATGCGCATAATATGAATATAAAAAACTATATTATAATTAATACAACCATACCGCAAACAAATTAAAAATACATAAAATAAGAACATTCATCAAAAATTTTCTTTGCCATTATTACATTTATAATTAAGACAACGGATTGAACTTTCTTGTAATTAAACATAGTCGGATGTTATGCTTCGTATTCTGGTGATATACCTAATACTTTCACTTGCCTTCATGTCAGCAATAAATGAATATGAACGTATTTCTGCACGTATTGCAATATATGTGACCTAATTAATTTTAAGCAAATAGAATTTGCACGTTGCAAAAATGTGCTTTAATAACAGATTTTGTCACGCAGTGCAGTATCAGAAGCAAATATGCCCTGAGAAATTAAGAAAACTATTAACAAGATTTTCATTCTACGTGCTGAGCAGTGTTGCCCAGCGTGCGACTTTCGCTGAGGTCGTAGGTTCGATGTACCGGGATGTAACACACGTTCGTATGGTGAAGGGAAACATTATGGGGACATCGTCATGCCTTAGACTCAAAAAGTCGTTTGTCATACACAGAAGGCTGATACTACTTGCCTATTAGAAAAACAAATAATCGTGAAATAGAAATCTGAATCCTTGGTTGTAGCGCCATTGGGTATATGTATATTGTATATTGTATCGTTGCTATGTCCATCATCGCCAATGTCCGATTTGGGTGAAGTAACATACACATAATATCGTTTGATATGTGCGTGTACTTAAAGAAAACTTGTATATCAAACAACTTGTATGAACGTGAATTTATTATATAATTTAGATGACTTGACGAGTGCTTTCCACTTAATATAGTCTCTGGCCTTACGAAACTTATGTACATTTACTTTCAATTGAAATCTATGCCAATCTATATAAACACACTACACGTATTTAAGGCAAATCGCACAAGTCAAACATGTCTCGGCGTTATCAACAAGGCCAAAGACTTGTAATTAATCAATATCTTAAACATTGTTTTAGGTCACACGGATGACTTCAGTTACATGGTAGAGAATCTCATGGAGAAATATCCCAACACAAAGCTGATTCTAGTAGGATTCAGCCTTGGCGGCAATCTGATTACGAAGTACTTGGGCGAGGACAGGAAAAGACCTAAAAATATAATTGGCGGTATCTCTATTTGCCAGGGATATAATGCTATCGAGTAAGTATATGATAATCGATCGTATATTCGATCGATTTAATACGAGGCTAAAGTATGTGAAGTTCTTGTCTTGAACCGGTGAGTCCGGTGACATACAAATACACAAATGAACTTATTTATACCGTAAACAACACTTTATCTGTTAAGATAACTTTAAAACAATATATAGTTACTTTTGTATTAATGTGAAGTGTATGAGTGATCCTTGGAGTTATTTTCCATAGTGTTTTTATCTTAACTCCCGGTTGATGGAAGTCCTAATAAGTAAGAATAAAATCGCGATGGTTTGTTTTCACGAAGTGTTGGCCTAGAGGCTTCAGCGTACGACTCTCAGCCCTGAGGTCGTAGGTTCGATCCCCGGCTATACTCCAATGACTGACTTTCATTCTATATTTTACATTCGCTCGAGCTGTGAAGGAAAATATCGCCTTAAACCCAAAAAGTCGACGGCGTGTGTCAGGCACAGGAGGCTGATTACCTACTTGCCTATTAACATATAGGTTTCATGATCATTATGACAAATTATCATGAAACAGATTCAGAAATCTGAGGCCGATTGTAGCGGCACTCATTTTTTGTTTAGACAAAACAATAAATTATTATTATTACTATTTTAAAGAAATGCTTCGGGCACGTCGTGAGAGCTAAGTTTTTGTAAGATTGTAATGTAAGGACAATACAGTTAGCTGTTTTAAAGCTGGCCATTTAAAAACCTTGACTTCATATTTGTGTCAGTAAATCTGTGTTAACTCTCAGGGTTGTTGCTTATTAAAGGCAGGTAAAATAAAATTATTGGGCCAACTGGTAAATTAAAAAGTTATGGTTTCTCCCTTATAACTCGAGTACTAAAAGTAACGTTTGACACTTGCAGGACATAAAAAAAATCTTACATTCTGCATGTCATGATGTAAAAAAACATCTGCTATTTGTCATTGTATTGCACTCTTACGGCCAAAATTAATAATGTATCATCAATCTATGATTATAACCAATCTTGGACTGATTCATATCTAAAGACCGATCTCCAATCTGCATGCCAATAAACATTTCTGCTATCCGATTGTTTATTTGACAAAAGATTGACAGCAATCTTTTGCGTGATCCTTGCCTCTCGACCGCGTTTCGTTCAATGCAATATGTTGTGTTCAAGCATACCAAAAGTTTGCTGTTTTTGGAACGAAATAAAATAAGTAAGACTAATAGGGTCTGTTTCACAATGTATGGATAAAGTAGCAAATAGCTATGCAACGTTTTGTTTGTTTTTTTGTTACGAACAAATAAAGTTACAAAATTCTATAGAAAAACATAGAACCTTAACCTTTTTGTTGGTCATTTAATATTACTTGTAACGAAACGGGCTGTCATTTTCATATGGTATTTTTGTTTGTTAGGTTATTGAGTATTTTAATACATATTATTACACATATAAATTTTCTCTGAGTAGTTTGTGTATCTTGTTTTTGTGATTCGAGGTTGGTTCTTTAACTTAAAAAAATGTCTACGCAAAAACGTGAAAGAAGCGTCAATTTCAGCCGGGAAGAAGTTGACCTTCTAACTTCGCTTGTTGCTGACCATAAAAATATATTAGAAAATAAAAAGAGTGACTCAGTCACCTGGCAGGAGAAAGAGCGGTGCTGGAAGACGCTGGAGGCGCTGTTTAATAGCACAAGTGGGGTAAACTTTCGCAGTGCTAAAGCTTAAAGAGGGCTACAAGAAAAAAGTCTGCCTTGATACATGCTGAAACATATCGTACAGGAGGTGGCCCTAGTGCTGCTACTCCTCTTACCCCCTATCGAGGAAAAAGTCAAAGACATGATATTGTTGTCTGTCGAAGGAAATGAAAGTCAATTGAAAGGAAGAGCTTCTAAATAAGAGAAAGCAATGGGCATTTGAAGAGGAAGAAAGAGAGCATAAAAGAGAATTATGGGCCATAGAAAAAAATATATTGTTAAATAAATTAGAAAAATAATAGATATTGTGCCTGGAGCGAGGATGTATTGTATTAAAAAATTGTATTTTTATTTAAATAAAAGCATTGAATTTCTATTTAATTTATCTCAAAAATGTTGTAATTTATAAAATATTATAGTAATAAAGCAAAATAATCACTTATAAGATTACTTCGCACACTTGCATTTCCCACGTTGTCAATTGCGCTTTGATCAATATCATCAGCTTGTTCATCTACTTGTTGCAGTAGTTCAAAATGTTCATATCGCATATCAATAGCAATATTGTGCAACACTGCACATGCCACTATCACGGCTTGTACACGAGATACTTGAAGCAAAACCTTTTTTGACAAACCGATTTTGGGGAACCGATTTTTTCCAAACACCATATTATGTCCTTTCCACCACATTTCTGCTTCGTATTTGAGATTCGTTATAAAGATGTTCTGCTGGAGTCTTGAGGTTTTGAAGTGGAGTTAGTAGGTAGTATCTATAGTAACAAATATTTTTGGTTGTAGCTAATATTTAAATTTTTTTTACAAAAGTTGATGACAAGATGAAACCTGCAAGAAGTCATATATAGACATCACTTTGTGTAAAAGTGTCTCCAAAGCTTCTTTTGTTAACCTAAATCTAAATGTGAATTCGGCGTCATTCAGGCTCTGGATATAATAAATTCTTGTCTTCTTATGTCTTCGCACAGAAGTACGTTGTCTTCTTCCAGCTTCAGAATTACTATCCCAATCGGATAATTGCATTTAAACTTCCAAATCACTATCACTAGAACTGGAAGATGACGAAGATGAATAAATTTTCCCAATGAATATTAAGTTAGGTCGCAATCCCAAACCCAAATCATACGAGTTTCACCGATAGCAATCCGAGATTGATTTGGCCAATCGAAGCAACTTACAAAATGGACAGATAGGTTGTTGGCATGAGTAAACATTCATTTTCATACAGAGGGCAATCTTCAATCTCTTATCCGCCCTCTGAACGATTGGTTGAATAATTAGATTGGTATCTCAGTCCATGTATTGAATATTGGCATGCTTTTCTTTAGAAATGGATTGAATTGTCAGTCTATGACAGCTAAAATTGGATTGATATTGCATATTGGTTTTGGCCGTTAAAAAAGTACTTTCTAGAATTTCTTGGTAATAAACGCTCGCTTTCCAATAAAAATTAAAACAGATAAAAGTGCATATTTAATTTAAATCTAGGAAAACCCAAAGTAAAAACATGTATTGAACTCGTGAAAAATTCTTTTCGCTTTTTTTATCTTTAAACAAAGTACTTTCGTAATCGTTTCACAATAACTTTATTGATATTAAACTGTAATTTTAGCCGACTATATATATATAGAAAATGTTATATCATACTATCTCGTTTACCTTGAATGTTGAATATTTACGCACGTACGATATACAGGGAATTTATAAAAGTCTCCACTTGATTTCAGAGGCTTATTTGTTTTCATCAATCAATCAATCAATTACGTCCAGCAAATTCTTTTCACTGAATTACACAAATAAGAATAATGTTTTTATTGAATTTTTACGTTATACCCCACTCACAGAGCTCATTAATCAGCTCCAATTTATCGATCCGATGCACCTTCTGCAGTTCTATTAAATTATTCATGCATTACTTTTGATATAAACCTTCAACTATTAAAATAACGAACGATATGTTTCCAACCAACAAGTCCCACACCAATCAATAAGGTCATACAATGATTCATTGCTTTAGAATTTTCGAGGAGTATTGATAATTGATATATTGGCATATTAAAGTACTATATTTTTATTAGAAAACTCTCAGATATTCAACTGTTTTTGCGTGTACTAACTGATCTATGGGCAGAGAGAAACGTTTCCAAAGAGCCTCTAATACATTATACTAATGTCGTTTCCTTACTTTTTACATATATTCTGTCCTTTACATATATTCTAGTAATACCAACACTGCCAGTATTCACTAAAATTTCAACTTTAAAGTCTACTTTCCTCTGTAACAAAACTAAACTAAACAAAACAAACCTGGTAGACGCAATATATCTTGTTACAACCATCCGTGAGTGGACGGGAGTCAATTCAGTGGAATAATTGCTTAGATATGCGATGCACAAGAAGAGATTTCGGAGATTGACTTGGAGTGGCACCGCAAGAAAGAGAGCCTCGTGGAGGCGAGAAGCGAAGAGTTAATAGCCTTGACATTCACGTTGTCTTAGTCCTAATAAAAATGTATTAATTAATTTATGATCTTGAAAATTTCTCAAATACCTTTATATAAACGTCACTTATAATTTTATTTTGCACTATAGGTACTCGTCTCACGATAAGCACTATCGGCACGCACTTTGAGACTTGTGATAACCATTTGCAGTAATTTTTAATTGAGGAAAGACCTATAAAATTCGGGTCACGCTTTTGGAATTGTATAAATTTTGTTTAATATTAAAGAATAGTTTTGTATGATGTGACTGGAACAGGAGCCAGCTAGTAGTTTAGCATGAATGAGAACGTTCTAGAATTGTCTAGAATAGTTGGTTATATATTTGGATTTCTAACATTATCAATGTTAAGATACCATATCTACACATCGTCATTTATAACAAGATATTTTAACTAGTTTTAATGTTATTTACCTACTGTCGACAATTCACATGTTCGCGTCGTTTTAATATTCTTTATAAATAAGTAGTCTGCACTTTTAAATGATTACAGTCAAGGACACTAACTCTAGATTAAACTATTTATCCCAACGATTTAGTCAATGGACTAAATCGTAAATATAAATCTTATCAATAATTATTCAATTATTGAAAGGCCGGCAGCGCGCTTGCGAGCGTTCTGGAAGTGCGAGTGTCCATGGGCGGCGGTATCACTTAACATCAGGTGACCCTCCTGCCCGTTTGCCTCCTGTAACATAAAAAAAAAGAAATATAAGCAATGGTCTAACGGACATGTCGCATGGTATCATTCAGTTGGAATATGGTAATATTGATAAATATAAATTGTATTACCGTTGTAATGATATTTAACTAGATTTTTATAGTAATCTATAATCTATTATAAATTGGCAAAAATCGATGAGTTCGCCATAATGTGTTTGCAATAAAATAAAGGAGTTACGGAAATTCAATTTCAAACATTGTTTTTATTAGTACATTGTTTAAATTCACTACCAACTTCTGTATGAAAAAAATATTGCTACGATTTTAGAACTTCCTGATGTAAAGATAATTACATTAAAATAAATTAACGAATTTACAATAATAACGGGTCAATAACGGGCAAGTAAGGTTACTTGGTATATTCAATTACTCGAATTATATTGTGTACAAGTGTACTTGACATGATAACTGAGATTAACATACATAACTTATATTTACCCCCTTATTCATAAAAACTAACTAAAGTTTTGTTCGTTTTGTATACTATTTGACTTATGTATTTTTGCACTTCTTGAGCTTATCTAATTTATTTTTTCTCTCTTAGTGGTTGCCTGGAAGAGATAGTTTGAGAGCGATAAGTCCGTCAGTTGCTCTCCTTTTTATTTAATTATGTTAATTGTATTATATTTCTGTATGCAACGAAGTGTAGTACGAGTTCAATACATGATAAATAAATAAAATAAAGTTATCCTTTGTGTCTTTCTGTCAAATTGTATTTACGCTGTGATAGAAAGAAACAGAGTAGTTTAGTTAAAACGGTGCGATTAGACTAATTTATTTTATTTATGAATTAGGGGGTAAAACTTTAAAGCACATTATATGTACCATCATCTCGAAATTCACCTTAGCCTTTTTAAGACCAAAATAATAACGCAAAAAACTGTTTATTTTCAGTTATAGATAATTATTTTAAATTAAAAAGATTGGAATAAAAACGTTCTAATTGACCTTACATACATTGTAATAGGTTAGTCGCAAACTGTTGTCTTTGGTTACGAGTGCTATTCATTTAATTAAAACTTCTAGTTATGTTGTCGAAGTTAATATGTAATAAATTCGTGCTAATATCCGTTAAAGCAACTTTCTTAAACCGCCACATTGAAAGCTTAGTTAACGCTTCGTATACTTTGAATAAAAAGATGCCTATTTTGAGCATTTTTAATACATCTTTAAACTCAGCTTATAACTAAGATAACATTAGGGGTATTGGGGTTGTGACGCTGGAGTAACAAAAATCTAACTGCCTTATTGAAGAGTTCGTTAAACAAAGTGAAACCTATGTTTTTTTTATTTTTTATTTTGTAAACCTACAGCTAACATAAATTATATACAATAACAAACAGTTACATTGAAAATATAGCCAAATATGGAATACATAATAATACATTTAACTACAAAATGGTTCAAGAATTTATAAAAGGAAACAAACAAATAAAAACTATTCAATACGTTTATCTAAGTGGTACCTAATTTGGTTGTGTTGTATGATGGTGTAAAAGTGAGGGTAAGTACGTGAAGGTGTGTATGTGGGGTATGCTCATGATGCAGGTGATTTTGCGCTATGGATATTCTTAATACTTCTTTTAATCATATTCCGCGTTATGTTATTAGACATTATCGGTAACGAGAATGTTAAATTACAATTTATGAGTTTGGTAAAAACTAAAGGGCTCATATTGGCGTCAAGTGTGCGATGATTGCTTACATTGTGTTTACGCTTCTAATTATTAACTAAAATATATATATGTAACATAAGTAATGTTAGATTACATAACTCAAGTATCGCACATTTTAAAGAAATGCAGTTTACTGTTTATTTCGTAAATCCGTGACCATGAAGGCTGTGTGCTCCGAAACAATTTGATATTTTCTGATTTTCATTAAAACTGTAGATAATATTAGGTACATTTTTATTCACTGTGCAAACTTTTTGAAAATTTTCAGTAATTTCTAACATGAAACTTATTGAACATAGTATAATCATAACTATCTTTCCCTTGTCTCATTGTATCTTTAAATCTTTTCCAGCACAATGGTGTACCTTCTCCAATGGCAGAACTTCCGACGTTTCTACCTCTACATCATGACAGACAATTATAGAAACATTATAACGCGACATAAGCGAATGCTGCTAAACCAGGACTTGAAGATTAAGTATAATTTGGACGAGAAGATGATTGTTTCGGCTGGTACATTACCGGATCTAGATGAGGCATATTCTAGGTAAGATCACCTTAGCAGTTATAAAATCAAGATAATAGCGCAAAACTGTATATTTTTAGTTGAGAACTAATGTCTATGTCTATTTCTGACAAATTGTGTTCACGCTGTGATAGAAAGAGTTGGGTAATTTATTCAAAACAGTGCGATTAGACTGATTATTTTTTTATGAGTTTAAAGCACATACGAAATTCCACCCGTATCACCTCGACGTCCGCCGTTCCACAACTGAGCGTTTTTCAAGGCAGTTTTTGCCGCGCACCACCACTATGTGGAACCAGCTGCCCACTGAGGTATTTCCGAACCAATTCGACTTAGGGTCCTTCAAGAAAAGAGCGTACCGATTCCTGAAAGGCCGGCAACGCACTCGCGAGCCCTCTGGCATTGGGAGTGTCCATGGGCGGCGGTATCACTTAACATCAGGTGAGCCTCCTGCCCGTTTGCCCCCTGTTTTATAAAAAAAAAAAAAAAAAATATGTACCAGCGTCAGTAAATTCACCGAAGCCTTTATAACATCAAGATAATAACACCAATAACTGTATATTTTTAGTCATAGATAATTAAAAATATAGAAACAATATAGTTCTAAATGACCTAGCTTAATGTTCTTAAGTACTATACATTTAATTAAAACTTCTAGATATCTTATTAAAAACGCTTAAACCTGTCCTGTCAATGTTCTTTTAATACGACGTAGTAACGATATGATTTTAATATTATTTATTAACAATGATAGTTCATGCTGTGTTCGCGACTTTTATCAGCTGATCGACGACAATTTTGACTGCCGAAATATCCTTGTACTTAGAGATTTATATGTCTGATTACGATATTTTGTACAAAAATGTTAATATTTTTCCGTGGTCAAATGCGACATGTTTATCAAGGAAATAAATTATTTATATAAAGTTATTTCTATATGTTGTATAAACTATATTTTATGTCTACAAAAATGCGTACTCAAGGTTCAAGACTTCTTTGAGTTACATGACACAAGCTGACCATATTAAGTTGCCCATTAAAAAATTCTAAGTCATGAAAATATTTCATCTCCCGTTTAAGGGCCGATTTACATTATCTTAGTGTTTAGGAGAGTATTTTAGTACAAGTTGAAAGGCAAGTTCTTTAGTGCTTTAGAGTTAAGTGCGTTGCGAGTGAACGTTTACATTTCTTCCAGTAGAGTATCATTACAGCGCCACAATGAAAGCCCAACGACGTCGGCAAATACGCTCTATTCTACGCAAAATACTAACTGTAGTTATGGAACAAATAGAAGACGAGATTTTATTCGAAATAAATAAACTAAATATAAATAATAAACAACATAGCTTCTTTTAAGGCAGTGTATGCCGAATGCCTAGCCTGTTTGTTTTTGTATAAATTGTTTTTAACGTTCCACAAACATTCGTGAACAACATATTCAGACACAAATTTGATAGTTGTATCTTCCGACATTTAGCCATCTTTAAAAATCAAAAAACACGCACGCGTTTCACGGCACTTATGCACTCTCCTAAAGATTTTACTAAATTACGTGTTTACACACAACGAGGGAAGATCTCGGGGGGTGCGCGGCCGCGGGAGGGGTATCACTTGAAACAAAAATAAAAAGCGATTCTATTTTGATTCAACTTGAAAGTCAAGTAGAACCGTACTAAAGCAAGTAGCGTTTACATGTTTCAACTAAAGTACTATCCTAAAGCACTCTGCTAAACACTAAGATAATGTAAATCGGCCTTAAGAGTTACTAAAGAACGACTGCTTTATTTTATTTTATTGTGCGTAATGTACATTTATTTAACTTTTAATACGGCATTAAGGTTAAACATCGTGAGGAAACTGGCATATCTTGACCCAAAAATCGGCTTGTCGTGTTCGACACAGAAGCCCTCACTCGTCTATAAAAGAAAATGATAAAAGGAAAAGCTGCATCCACATAGGGTTGTAGCGCCACTGGTTTTTTTTTTTCTTTTTTTTTTAAAAGACAATTCACACCAATTGACCTAGTCCCATGCTAAGCTGGTGAGGCTTGTGTTATGGGTACTAGGCAACGGATATACATACATATTATAGATAGATATACATATAAATACATATTTAAACACCCAAGACCTAAGAACAACACCAAATGCTCATCATGTTCGCCTCAGCCGGGGATCGAACCCGGGACCCATGGATTCGCAGTCAGGGGTACTAACCACTAGACCAATGAGTCGTCAAAATATCTTCATTCATACAATGAATTTTAAAATTACAGGAGAGTACACGGCTTTAAATCCGTGACGGAGTTGTACAAATGGAGCTCGTCAGCGTTCTACCTTGAGCGGGTTAAGACGCCCATGATATTCATAAACGCGCGCGATGATCCTATAGTGCCTGAAGCACTGCTGCCCAACGTCAGGGAATTTGTTAGTGAGTATTAACCTGAAAATGTATCTATTTGATTTTAGTGACGTGTGTGGTTCTTCAGTAAATGGCTAAAAAAATAGATTTATAATTATAAAGTAATTACGAAATAAATATTACAGAAATAGTGTTTATTGAGTTAAGTCATACTTCGATCTCTCATTTAATAGTATTATACATAATATCGTTGGCTAACACGCGAATAACGTAATAACTTTCGATTATTTTTTTCACATGTTTGTACGCATCTGTAATAGAGCAGTGTTGTCCTAATGACTTTCATTACCTCAGGTAGTAAGTTCGAACTCCGACTGTGCACCAATGGACTTTCTGTCTACGTGCAGTGTGCATATTTAACACTAGCTCGTATGGTGAAAGAAAACATTGTGAGGAAACCGGCATGACTTATACACAAAAAGTCAAAATAGGCGTGTATCAGGCACAGTAGGCTGATCACCGCCTATTAGCAAATCAAATAATCACGAAACACAGAATATAGAAATCTGAAACATTTGAACTTTCATTTTAATAATATATTTTCCTGGTTTTGCATTTAAGAGAAGTTTCATCATCATTAAATGACGTGTAAGATAAGATTTATCAATGATAATTTTTGATAATATATTTCAGGTTCGTACGATAAGAAAATGTTCTTGGAATTAGCGCATGGAGGTCACCTAGGTTTCTATGAAGGAGGTTTACTCTATGCCAATCCCGTGACGTGGCTAGACCGAGCTGTAGTGGGTCTCGTGGGAGGTCTTTTAATGGCACACAACAAATGCTCACCCAAAGAAAACATTGAAACTGACTGTTCGATATCAGACGAAGAACCTGATCTCATTAAATCAGCTACAATATTATATAGAGACCCGTTAGACAAACAACACAAATGTAATACATTCCCGTCGTAATTCCGCATTTAATGTTAACGTTCCATTTTACATACTATGTACGATTGTTTTGAAGTTTGTGTTACGTGAAATGGAACGCAATTTTTCGAATTTCAAATGAGATTATGGTTTTCTGTTTGAATGGATGTGTTGCTTTAGGTGTATTATGGACTAAGACAGAGCAGATTTAACCCCTAAGGCCGGGTCGTATACCCAAAATAAGCGGTGCTACAAGTCGTAAATTTTTGATTCTATACGACTGATGTTTTGAATATTGATCCCGGCCTAACATGGCGTCTTTAAGAGCCTAATATGCAAACATGGGTTGGACAATGTTGTCAACTCTGGCAGGCCTAGAGTTTATGCTTTAATGTGTTTCCAATTTTTGTGTTTTAACTCAAATTGTTTATGTATCAATATTGTTTAAATCGTATTAAATTGCATTTATTGTATGTTTGACGCAACGGAATTTTTTAATTGCAGTTAATTAAGAAAGATACAGTCCATTTATTCTGAATTCATATAAAATGTACAAGGCTTAGCGAAGAAAAATCACGTTTTTATCACTTACTACACACTTGTCTCATTTATAAACTTTGATACTGTATTAATGTAATAGATTAATAAAAATTTCTGTTTTTAATAATAATAATACACAAAATCTTTACACAGCGATCATGCAAAACTACAGATTCAAAATAAAATAAATTGCTTTGTGACCTGTGATACTTTATCAAATATGATTTGAACCTTTTTTCTTATGGTTAGTAATTAGTTCGTACTTATGTATCATAAGGTATATTTTTGGATACAGTACCTAACTTAATAATAATGCATTTTGGAATTAATAACAATGTTGAGTTTTTTGTTTTTATTATAATCTAAACTCTAAAGTATATTTTATTGTTAACATAACAGAACTTAAACATAAGCTTAAATAATATTTTAAATTTTACAACTACACAAGATGAGAGAGACGACATGTGAATGGTCTCTCTCTCTCTCATCATTTAATTGATTATTAGATTTATAAGTTTACATCACTTCATCACCACAATGTATCTGGTTAAAAACAACGCCATTTTTGTTTACCGTTTAAAGAAATTCAGAATTAATGGACTGTAGTGTTATTTAAAGTTACTTTTTAAACAAAATATTTTGTTCAGTTGAAAAGTAAGTTTGATGTCTACTGAATCACACAATATAAGAGTAAACGAAAAAAATGCTTTAATAACGATACGAACGATTATTGTATTCCAAATTTAAAATTTATATACTGACTTTGAAGATTGAAGTTAGCTGCTATTTGCAAACTACAAGTTAATACAATGAAATTAAATTTAGAATACAACATTTTGTACTATTTCTATTAATAACGAAATTCTAACATGATTTTAACACAGAGCATTGTAAACAATGCTGTATTGTTTGTTATCAACTCAATTTATTATTATATCCAAATTTTACTGCCTTTTGTCTGTTACACGGATTAGAAATCCGATTTGACATATTTAGCAGCTAATGCCTTAATATTTGTTTTTATATGTGGTAGTGTTATGAAGCACAATAACAGGTTATAAAGTGTCTTAAAACTTGTTTAAATTATTGTATGAAGATATTAGCTGTGCTAAGGTAATTAATTATTTAATATATATTGCGTGTTGAGATGCCTTCTATTGATTGGCTTTACATTGAAACGTCAAATATGCATTGAATAACGAAACTTTCGGAAAAGTTCCGTTGGTATTCCATTCGGGTCGGATTAATATGGTAGCAAACCAATTTTTCGAGGGTATTTTCAAAATTCAATGATTTTTAAAATTTGTCTTATGGTGTAGAATATAGTTATTATATTTTTTTACATTTACACGCCAATGGACCACCGTTATGTCCGATATTGCTCCGTGGCCATGAATGGTTGCTTTTAAAACACGCAATAAACTTTAATAATATTGAGTTATACAAACTCAATGTTAATCGTAAATGTGTATATTAGGTCAGTGTTAGTTGTGAGTACAAATTGCTTTTTAAATTATTATTAATGAATGAAGACTAGAATGTACAAGCGCCATAGATTCTTAGTTAATTGGCCTTAACTTAGCACAGGAAGGCTGATGAGCCAATGTTTTTTACAAGATTTTAGATAATCTTCAAAATACAATATTTTTAAGAACTTCGATAGTAAATTGAATCTCTGTTTATCTTTTTACGTACATAGTATCACATTACCAACGTGACATTAATACCTGCGAGGCTGTGTCTTTGTTTAGTATGTTTAAAATTATTTGCCTTTTGTAACGATGCACTGTTCAAGGACGTTTTAACTTATTCAAATAAATGTAATAAAGTATATGTTTGGCTTCTTATTTGACAATAATGTATTGAGCGACGAAAGGACATAAACAAAACAAGCCAGGTTTGATAAATAAGTATATTTCTAGGTCATTAAATATAAAATTTTAAGAGACGGGTGAAGTTACGCTGCCTTACAATTAATAAATTACATCTAGATACTTAAATTATTTTGTAATTGGAATAAAATGACGCTTTAACTTAGTTCTAATACAGACACATACATATAGAGATTCAAACACAATAACAGATGAGCAAAAATGAGATTCTTTAAATTTCTATAAACTAAAAACATACAAAGTATAAAAAAATCAATAGACAATTAACATATAAGCGAAGAAACGTTATGTATATTCCAAATACAAATATCACAACATTTTTCTTAAATCGTATTTCTCTTTACACATATTAAACTTAGCAAATACACATCAATATTTAAGTATTTAGCGTCATAGTAATATACTTGTTATTATTATAAATTACAATAAATATTTCAGTGCCAGACCACATAATACTTTAAAAACCATAAAAATATGAAGGAGAGCAATATAATTTTATAATTTAATAAAGTTTTATTCAAATTTCTTATAATAAAAAATGTCACGAGATTATAAAATATGGCCACTGGGAGTGATTGAAGACTTAAACATATTTTTAATTTTCGATAGATAATAAAAAAACTAGCTGTATTAAATTTACGGACAAATTAATCTCACTGTTTATAAGTATTTCGTATTAATCCAATGTGAATGAAAATAATATTCTATCAGTTATAACATTCTAACTAGAAATATGGAACTGGTACTTTACAGTCTTTCTTTACAAATGTGTCAATCTGAGTATTTTATAATAAATTAAAGCTTTTATATTTTACAAAATATTTAGTGTACTTATGAAATAAATCATTTAAATGCAATTAAATCGTAACTTACATTATCATATAGTCAGCATATGGATGACGGATCACCTTCCATAGTGCATGCTATGTTATCTAATTTATGAGCTAAGTGCATTTTATTTTCTAAACCTAACACAATTGGTTCTCTATATTTACTGACATAAATGTACAGCTCTTTCAAAGCAGAAAGTGTGTCGAATTCATTCAGCTGTTCCACGGAAAGCTGCTGCATCGAAGTACTCAGCTCTTGGTCAGTAACTTGAGGTAATTGAGACACGGCTTGATAAAAATGGATAACCATGTCTCTATATGTCGGTAAGTCTTTTGCAAATAACAATTTATTGGATGGAGAATCTTTACATAGCCGGTGTTCCGATAATGAACACGCGTCCATAAAAGTTTGGGCGATTACAGAAAGTGACGAATCCACCGTTGCGGTTTTATTGATATCAAATATGAAATCTGGATTTTTAATTAGATTTACCCAAAATCTAAGAGGTAAGCTGTTTGATTTCCAAGCATGTACTACTTCCGGATTTATAATACCGTGTGAACGAGCTGCATCATCAAATAGATCAAACAACCATTTAACAGCTGGAGGTAGAACTTCATTCACAGTTAATATCGTGCCAAAGAAATCATCTACAAATTTGTGCACCGTGCCCTTTGTTGACAGCAATCGAGTTAGAAAAATTTCAGGAATAGCTTTATGACTATGTTCCGATGACTTATTGACGATATGTTGATATTCGATAGGCTTGACTAGGTGATAATAATGAACATTTTGATCTGATATATCGCTCTTATAAACACGTATATGTGAGTTTGTACAGTAAATTCCAGTGCAATTTTTGCATGGTATCTTATATGGCGTATTAAAACTATCATTTTGACGAGGTATTAGGGACATAACAGCAGATTCTTTTACGCCATAATGGGCTAAAGTGTTCAATTTACGCCAGCCATTTAATGTTTTAGTAGTTACGTCTTCATCTTGGAGAGTGACATGACCACCTCTGCCATGTCTCCACTCAAGATCAACTTCATGGACGGAGGGACGTAAACTAAATGGCGTATTTTTAAATAAAGCGTCTAATATTTTACCTTTGACTTGTGAAATGCTATCGCAATCCAATACTTTACACTGCACTTTGTCATCAAAATCATCTTGTATAATGTGCAATGTTACGATTTGATAATCAATCTGTTCTTTAAGCAGTTTTTCTTCTGATAAAGAATATCGTGCTTCATTAGTAATGGCATCTACTACTCCCTTTTCTATTTGATGTTTTATAGCCTTAAATAACAAGAAAAGAGATGATCCTGCGTAATCTTTAAGATAGTAATACATACATAATGCCATCCAATTAGTTAGCATTTTTTCGACGACACTTTCTGTTCTACGTAACATTAACTGAGGATGTTTATTACACACCGATTTGTCGATGAGTCGCAATAAAAGAGATTTCAATATATCTGTGGCATATTCCATTTTTCCCATTAGAATTATCATTAGTAAAGAAGCGACGTTAACTTTATCTCGTATGTTAAATGACTTCTGAGATTCTAACGTGTCAATAAATGACAACAAAAAACATTTGTTGTTCAACAGTTGTTCAAATTGAAACATAGCTGCGTCGTAGTTAGTTCTTGGTGTATTAATAAACTGACGCTGGACATTTAGAATTGGATGATCGGACACTCCGGGGAAAAATACTTTCATGACATAATTAACATGATCAAGTGTTGGTATACCAGAATGTTCCAGATCGGCTGCTAAATCTGACATATCAGTTTGAAGCTCAGCAAAGGCTAATTTGCACTCTAATCGAACATTACTTTCAAGAGTATCCATTTGTATTTGAATGCGTTTATATTCTCTTTCTGCTTTAGTGCTACGTCTTCTGTACATCACAAGGACAATCATAAATATTAAAACCAAAAAGAATGTGCCAGCTGCAATTGCAGCAATGGCTTCTGGAGGAAAATTATAATTTCTTAGTAGCTCATAATGAAGATACCCTATAGGGAATCTTAAATTTCTACCAATTTTAACAACAACTAAAGGCAAGTTTAATTCATTAGTTTGAAATCCATTCTCATCAGTACTTGCAGGTTGTACTTCTGGTGGAGTACATAGTAGTTGCTGCATTGTTAAACTTGTAACATTACATGGCTGAGTACCTATAGTTACAACAACATCAGACTCATCACTAGCTTTTATTAAACTGTCTCCTTCTATAACTAACGGGTCATGGTGGTCTTTGTAAGATTTAATTCTATTTGGAAATTGATAAATATGAGGATCATCTACATAAACCATGTGAGTCCTTGGTGGGTTAAAATATTTTTCTAAATCATGCATTGTTTGTACATTATCCATTACAAATCCAATTTTCATAGCAATTTGAGGAGTATTGGTTTGAGATTTTGTGGCTTGTAAGATTTCATTATATTTTTCATTAATAGCTGGACTTGGACATTCCATTTGGTTGGAATTCAGAACGACACAGGAAGTAGAATTAACTGGTATATCTTCATTTGAATAATATAACTTTATTAAAGGCTTTTGTATTGTGTGTAAATTAGTGCCATGAACTGTTATCATTCTCCCTCCAGATACAAAGCTTTTTAATGGTTTAATCTCCATAATCGTTGGGTCAATTGTATAGTTAAAAAGGTCTCCTTTTAGTGTTCGATTTGCATTATCAATAGAAACTGTAATGGTATGTATTATGAGAGGATTATTCACTTTAGGAGTTACACATATTAGCCTACTGTTTGAAGTTTGGGTCTTGTTTACAGCACAAGGAAGTTCATCAAGATATGCCAAGACTTTGGATCCAATATTGAGATGTTGTCCTCCAATTGCCAACTGAGTACCACCAGCAACAGGGCCTAATGTAGGATAAACGCCTTGTAGTTTTATATTTTTGTAACTAAAAAATACTGATGATTCTGTGTAGCCTGAGTCATTTTCAACAATGACTGGTACAACAGCAGAAGAATTAGATGGCCCAGTTTTGCATGTTATACTCACAGATACTTCAAAATCTACTATTTCACAAAGAACTTCTCCAATGCGAACTTTTCCTGTTACTTCTTCTACATGCAAACCAAGGTTGCTGCCTTCAATGGTGAGGATAGTTCCACCTTCAATTGGTCCACTTAATGGTTTGATCATATCAATTCTAGGTTTCGGACATTCAGTTACTGGATTCTCAAGACAGGAGTCACTATATGAACAAGAATTTCCGCACCAAGTGCATTGATAAACTGTGTTACGTGTGATACAAAGAGAGCAATCAGCATGATCTCGGTGTGATCCTAGTATTTCACATTTATATAAAGTAATTGTTATAGTATCAATATAATGCTTATGATTCCAAAAAACTTTGACACTGACATTATATTCACCAACATCCTCTTCATAGGAATACATAGTTTTATCACAAACAATAAAATGATTTGATTCAACTCTTGCTGGTAAAATCATGTTAGCCAATTCAATACTAACAATACACTGAAATCCTGTGTGTCCAGGTTGTAAATGTGGCAAGTTTTCAACTTCAAGTTCTAATTCTTTTGGAACATTATTTGGTAATAAAATTGGTTTTTTGTATTGTCTGATTCGGGGACAGTGCCCAATACCATGATTAAGTAACTTTGTTGGATTATTTTCCCCTGATATGATTGTTCTTTGGCAAACTGAAATATCATGTGTGCACTTATTATCATAAATACACCAATTGCATGCCCACTCACTCATGATACAGGTTTGACATGTTGTATGTGTGGAACAATCATAGAAAGCAAAATTACGAGAAACAAAGTCTTTATTTGTTTCAGATGAATGAACTAATAATGGAACATAAACATGATCTTGAGTAGGTGAGATTTTAGGTCTATGTTTTAAATCTGGTGTTGGACATGCAAGACCACTAGAAGTAACAGCTGCATCAATTGCAGGTGCATTTCCAAAAACACATTTATACTTAGCACCAAATGGCAATTCAGGTAAAGTTCTTATGACTAATTGAACAGTAGTCACTTCATTTACTGATATTCTATCTGGTAAAATTTGTTCAAAGTCAATGCATTGCTGACCAGTATACTGAGAAAGCCACCTAGGAGCACTTTGTGTACCTTTTTGACACATATTTTGTATGGTACAACGTTTTTCTAATGAACACCAACCACAATGAGGGTCATTCGATCCCAAACATGAAGAGCAATTGCTGTAATCTGCACATTTTTCTGTAGATATTTGAATTATGGTATTTTTGGCTAACACATAAAGTGATTTTTGATATGAGGATAAAGTAGTATCAGGAAGTATTCTTTGACCAGGTAAAAGAACTTCGCTAGTATATTGTAAAGCCTTTTCAGCATCAATTAATACTCTTTTTATACTACCCTTGCTAGTCCCAAGGAAAGCTACTGTATGTAATCCAGTAACAGACATAGTAACAGATGTAATTAAAGTGTCATTCCACTGTAGGACAGACATTGTCTTAATGGGATATAGACCACTTATTTTTAATCCCACTTCACAAAAGTTAAGAATATTACCAACTGAACCAACACTAGGACATTTACCATCCGATATCATACCAGATATGTAACCCATGTTACGGGCCTTAGTACTACCATTAAAACACATATGAACATTTTCATTAAACTTGATTTCTATTTCCTGCATGGAAAATACACAGATTGCAGATTTTGACATGGGCTCATTACTAATACCTTTTGATGGACTAAAAGTTGCTACAAGAATATAATCACCTGGTTCTATACCTAACTGATTTGCTAGATTAATACCAGCCTTAGCAATTTTTGCATCTTGTACTAGGTTATAATTGACAATTTCACTCTTACCTTCACTTGTAACTTCTCTCACATGACACTCTAAAGTAACCTCAGTATAGCTATTATAGTTGTCATCATTAACACAAGTCCTAGCTAATCTTGACACATATCCAAGTTCTTCATTACCCGCAAGATGTGAATGCTTCTGGATGATGAGAAAGTAGGTATAATCACTAGCATTGAATCCATAAACATATTGTACCAAAAAGTTGTCTCTATATTTAACATCTATTTGTATTGAACTCTGTTTAGAAAATGTAGACTGTGCCAGCTGTAGAGACATTAAATTTCTGCTTGAAATAGCAGGAACATCATGCCTATAATCACCATTATTTGTAAAAGTTGTTCCAACATAAAGGGCATTAGAACGTTCCCAGGAATTATATCTTTCAGGTCCTATAAATGCATAAGTAGAAGCGTCAGCGTCATTTGCTGCAACACTTTCAGCAATAAAGTCAGGCTCTGCGGACAAATCACCCAGCTTGTACAATGAGCATGAACCTTGCGCCACACTACCACATGCTATAAGTATCCTTGACTCTTGATCAATCACTAATATTTTATTTACATTGTCGATCCATGTTGTTTGGATATCGGAAGAAGAGCATCCACTGGCATGGCACGTCGGGTTATCTAGTTTGGGTCCAGTCCGAATTACGTGTAAAGGCTTCAAATCTGGACTTAGCTGGTGAAGCCAATTTATAGAGGCAGCGTAAACTTGGCCACTGACTTTGTCTACAACTAAGTGATTGAAATAGAATGTTTCATTGGAGTGCATAGGATATTGAGATATGAAATCAAATCCATAAACCACTGTGCACTGAAGCCAAAATATTATAAGTATTCCTGTCATGATAGCTACCATAATCACATTGTTATATATTCTCACAATTAATTTAAACTGTTTTCACAACCGCTTCTTTCTTTTTCATTTTCAACCCATTTTACAATAATATCAAGCAATACAATATCGATGCCGATGACAGAATAAACAGCAGAGTATAAACCATAAGTAATAGAGTACAGATACCTCTAAAAAAGTAAATTTTTTTGAATCTCTGTTCAGTGTCTATACAATATACATCCCGATTCCTGTATGTTATTGTTTTGTACCTATACCCATCAACATATTTACGATTTGATATCGACAGTCGATATTCTAACAGCTTGTCCATATACATCTTTATATAATTTAATAAATATCCATACGGAATAGAGAAATAAAGAAGCTCAACTGTGTCAAACTGCCATTTTAGTAGTCAGTACTGCCAAATGCCTATCTGTATTCACACTTCACCGTATTATTATTATATATTTTTTGGAGTTTCACCGTATTATATTAATCTGTAACACAGACCATAATAACCGTATTAACGAAAAAAACTGGAGTGTTAGGTCCACACTCGACAGCGTCGGAGGCGAAATCTCAAATCACTACCAATGGTACCACAGTTTACAAAATGGTGGCAAAACGAAAAGCGGCAACAACCACAACTTTACGTTAGAATATTTTTTTAATTTTTGTACAATTTTTCTCAATTTGTTTTTGTCAGTTGAATCAAGATACATATATTTTATTATAAATAATTATATTTGTAAGGGCAAGAAGTGATCGTCCATGTGTTCAATGCTGGTGTACAAACTTAAAACTTGTGCTAGAAAGTGTTGTTAAAATTCAATTAAAATATGTTTTGTAATCTCTATCAAGAAACCTGCTTTGGGTTACGTTATTATCTTTTCTTGTGTATCTCGCTGCCATTAAATCGTTGAAATGATGGCTACTATGGCTGCCGGCGGACCTGGGGATCCGCACACCCAGATGAACACTTACCGATCCTATGTGACCATGCTGGCGGATCCCGGTGCTAAGGATGAAATTAAACTCAAAGCTGCGCAGGAGCTAAGTGAGAATTTCGAGGTAAAAATCTTCTACCTATAGTATTTTAACAAATTCTATAAAATACGAAGAAGGATGTTTAAAGTTATTGGGATAATTAATAGTTTATATATGCTTTAAAACTAATATGATATAAATATATACACATATGTATAACATTGATATTTACACGTTTTTCAGGTAATTCTAAGTTCACCACAGTACCCTCAGTTTTTGGAGCATTCTCTTAAAATTTTTCTTAAAATATTGCAAGAAGGGGAACCACACTTTATTGCCGAGTACAATATACAACAAGTTAGAAAACTTATATTGGAGATGATACATAGGCTACCAATCAGTGAGACACTTAGGCCATATGTTAAAAGTATATTAATATTGATGTTGAAGCTAATGGAAATAGAGAATGAAGAGAATGTCTTAGTATGTCTAAAAATTTTTATGGAACTGCATAAACAATACAGACCTGCATATTCTACTGATGTTGATGTAAGTTTTATTTTAATTTATTTTGTATGATATATATATAATGTTTAAGAAGATTATTGAACCTTTATCCCTTTTATTTTTGGTGAGACAGGAGAAGTCACATAAGTTTGGCTAACTTTTTATACCTTACCTCAACACTAACTTAACAGGTTAGTCAAGAAAGTACTACGGGTAGTACTACTTACTAGAGAGAGAAAATGTGTTTATTAAACATCTAAGCACTCATCTATGAATGAGACTATTATTGTTATTGTTTTAAAATAAAATAAAACCCATGGTTTCTAATGGAATTGTTTTAATATGGTTCAGTAATTCAAACTCAAAAAGTTTACTGCATTACCATGTAATGAGCTAACTGTATTTTTTCCAGATTCATAAGTTCCTACAGTGGGTTAAAGCGATATACTCTGATTTACCTAACCACTTGCCAAAAATATTTGAACCACGACCATCAATTCGAGTAAAGGATCTCTCGGAAGTGAATATAGATCAGCTTCTACTTGAAACATATACTACAACACCCATACATACTGAAAAGAAACTTCTAGATGGAAGTGTTGTCACAGTAAGGAATAAAATTTTGCTATTCTTAAACTAATTGCTGATTATTAATTAACTGAGTTTAACTGTATTCAAAAGTATTATTCAATACTAAACTGCTGAAAAACTCTTATTTATAATTTTTCTTTCAGTATAATCTAATTCCAAAATCTGTGATTTCTCTAAAAGTAATTCAAGAACTTCCAATCATAGTAGTTCTCATGTATCAACTTTATAAGCAGAATGTACACCAAGAAGTCAGTAATTTCATTCCCCTTATTATGGACACTATTACACTACAACCTTCTGCTACACTCCGGTATGTTTTTTTTACGATAAATACTTTTTTTGGTGTCTGTAATAATTAATTTAATTGTATAATATTATGAAGCTGACAGAATTGTTTAAGAATATTAACTAAGATATTATTTTCAGCCAATCTGCCACATTCAATAAAGAGGTTTTTGTTGATTTTATGGGAGCTCAAATAAAAACGTTGGCGTTTTTGGCCTACATTATTCGGATTTATCAGGAAACAATAGCTAATCATGCAACGATGATGGTAAAGGGCATTATTGGGTTGCTAACATTATGTCCTCCAGAGGTAGCCCATTTAAGGAAAGAATTGGTCATTGCTACTCGTCATATTTTAGCTACGGATTTAAGACTGAGTATGTATTCCTTCCTTCTAGCTAAATAAGTTAAGAACACATTTGCACAAACAGTAGAGATTACTGTTATGTATTTCATGAAATTGTTAAAATACTCAATAATTTATAATCTGTTTATTTTTAGAATTTGTACCCTACATGGAGCGATTATTTGATGAAGATGTGTTACTTGGAGGTGGTTGGACGGTACATGAGTCATTGCGACCTTTGGCCTATTCCACTTTAGCAGACTTGGTCCATCATGTGCGACAGCATTTGCCTCTCTCAGATCTAGCGATTGCAGCACATTTGTTTTCAAAAAATGTACATGATGAATCTTTACCAACTAGGTGAGCATTTCTTATATCTTTTTACACAGTCCATAGTCATTTTCGATTATATATCCACCAACTTGCGCAGTTTTTTGTAGCAGCAATCTTCTCATACTTTAAATATTAATATATAATTCTATAATTTCGTATATTCGGAGGTTTTCATAATAACTTTTTTTTTTCAGTATACAAACTATGTCTTGTAAGCTACTCCTAAATTTGGTAGACTGCATTCGCCAAAGGTCAGAAAGTGAGAACGCGGCCGGAACACAGCCGCAAGGAAGGCAGCTGCTTATGCGTATTTTGGAAGTATTTGTGCTTAAGTTTAAAACAATGTCTAAGCTACAACTACCGGCACTTATGGCTAAGTAGTAAGTTATGTTAATAATACACAAACACAAACAGTGTTTTCCAACCTTTTTTTTCCCATGCCTATAACCTAGCCTTTCTAAAATTGGGGGACTTATATGTAAATTACGTAATATTGATTTTTTTTTTAATTTTATTGTTCACTTAAAAAACTTAAATGATAGATTTTAAGAAGATATTACTGAGAAATTGTTAATGAAGTACAGTAAGTAAACTATCAAAACATACAATGGAAAACTGAAATTCAAATTCCAAATAATTTAAAAAAAAATTTAAATCCTCCTTAACAATAAATTTGCCCCCTATGGGACATGGGCCCCACGTTGGGAATCACTGATCCATTATGTCTACTAATTATTCCTTTTTCAAATTTTTACACTATATTTGTACAGAACATAATATATAGACAATAACTTATACATAGTATACATATGCTTGTGTATATATATTAACTAATATTGATTTTTCAGTAAACAAACTTGTCCAACTCCAGCTCCAACTCCTACAAATGGAAGTCCACCCACAAATCCAAATACACCAACGGCCACAGTACCTACAACAGTTGAAGTCAAGGTTGAAGAAGAGAAACCAACCACAGACTTTCTTGACAGCTTGAACAAAGTAGAAGAAAAATCTAAGATTGGCTTTCCAACGTCGCAAATGAGCAATTTGAATGTTGGGGACTACAGAACGTTAGTCAAGACATTAGTGTGTGGTGTTAAAACGATAACTTGGGGTTGTGCCTCTTGTAAGGTATGTTCCAAATAGAGTGCTTTGATTTATCTTTGAGGTTTTATTAAACGCAATTGTTTTTTTAAGGGAGCGTTCAAGTATTACGTCACGCAATTTTTGGAGATTATTGAAACCCCCCCCCCCCCCCCCATGTAAGGCGCCGTAACGTTTTTCTGTACCCAAGTATAGTAGACCACCTAGTGACTCTTTATACCTGAAAGTTACCATTATGTGGTGTAAAGTACTGGAATGTAACGCGTACTTCAATCCCCGCCCCGCATCGTAACATTTTACAAAAGGACCCCCTCCCCCCCCAAAATTCGTTACGTAATACTTGAACGCTCCCTAAGGTATGTTTTAAATGCATTTATGATTGCGCTATAGAACTTTTCAATTCTTTATTTGGACCGCAAATTTAGGATAAACATGTTATAAGAACAAATACAGTCAAAACAATGACATCGTTTAGAACAACATACCGATTATATTGACCGAAATCAAAGGTCCCGGCTAAATTTTATTGTATAAGGTACTTAATAACAACGTCATCGGCTGTTACGACTTTCGGTTTTTACGACCAAATATGAGTAGGCCCTTCGATGTCGTTATAACAGATTTTGACTGCAGTACTGGTATATAAAAATATCAAAATTATGACATTAAATAATGTAAATATTGTATTCCAAATTTCAATTTTTATTTAAGTAATTTCAAATGGTCTGATTGTGTATTTCATTAAACACAACATAGGAGATCAGCTTTGTGTGTCTATCAGAACGTTTTTTGTTCTAAATTCAAAACCATCTTCAAGTAGAGAACCAAGTGATATAAAACTCAGCAAGATCTACATAGTGCTGTTAAATAGAAAATTATCTAACACAATTTATATTTATAATACTTCTTACATAGACATCGACAACCGCCGAAGGCACATCGACAACTACCGTAGCAGGTCAGAAGCAGCACGTCTCAGCCCGCGAGACACTGGTGTACATCCGTCTTGTGGTATGGGGCTTGCAGTCCTTGGACATTTATACGTTATCTGCGCCTCGTCAACCAGTCCATACGCCTTCTCAGCCCCATGTTCGCTCGAAGGAGGAAAAGGAGGTGCTCGAACATTTCAGCGGAGTGGTAAGAATTATTTTTAATAAAAAAAATGGTTTATAAAAAAGTATTATATGTAATGAAATGGTTTGTCTTTAAAGAGAGATTAGTATATTATTCATATAAATCACCAGTCTTTATAAATAAAACCTTGCTCTTATTACTTATAAATTTACCCAAGAAACTCTTTTCAGTTCTCCATGATGAACCCTCAAACATTTCAAGAAATATTCACAGCAACCATTTCTCATATGGTCGAAAGAATAAATAAAAACACCACGCTTCAAATTATTGCCAACACGTTTTTGTCAAATCCCGCGACGTCGCCCATATTTGCCACTGTACTTGTTGAATATCTCTTAAAGAGAATGGAGGAAATGGGATCTAACGTAGAAAGATCTAATTTATATCTAAGATTATTTAAGTTAGTTTTTGGCTCCGTAAGTTTATTCCCGACGGAAAATGAACAGATGCTAAGGCCTCATTTACACAGCATAGTTAACAAAGCTATGGATTACGCAATGACCGCAAAAGAACCGTATAATTATTTCTTACTTCTAAGAGCATTATTTAGATCTATCGGCGGCGGCAGCCACGACTTGCTATATCAAGAATTTCTGCCATTACTACCGAATTTACTAGAAGGCCTTAATAGGCTGCAAAGTGGTCTTCACAAACAGCACATGAAAGATTTATTCGTGGAGTTGTGTTTGACGGTGCCAGTTAGATTGAGTAGTCTCTTACCGTATTTGCCGATGCTGATGGACCCATTGGTTTCGGCTCTAAATGGATCTCACACTCTAATATCGCAAGGACTCAGAACGTTAGAGCTGTGCGTTGATAATTTGCAGCCTGACTTCTTGTATGAGCATATCCAACCCGTTAGAGCAGATCTAATGCAAGCTCTTTGGAGAACCCTACAGAATAGCGAAGTTGCTAGAATAGCTTTTAGAGTACTTGGAAAATTTGGTGGTGGTAACAGAAAGATGATGATTGAACCGCAGAGACTGGAATATCGAGAAACCGATGCTCCTCCACCGGCCGTTATGGCTTACTTCCAAGATCAAGCTAAACCGATCGATTTTGAAGTAGATAAAGTAATAGAAACTGCATTTTCTGCTTTGAAATCGAGTACTACGGACCCGTTTTATCGTCGCCAGTGTTGGGAAGTTCTTCGCTGTTATTTGGCGGCTTCCCTGAATTTAGAAGACGACAGACCTACACTCCAAAAGTTGTTCAATCACCCTAGCTTTCTCGAAGGAAAAATACCAGCCCAGAGTGGCCCGTACTACAAATGTTCCAATTCGATCGTTAGAAACACGCACAAAACGGCGCTCACTGGAATGTTTGTCGCCGCCGCCATTAAGGAGTTGCGACAGCACGTTCTACCCACAATGGTATCTCTTGTGCGTCATTATACTTTAGTCGCCATAGCCCAAGAAGCGGGGCCTTTTGCGGGTTCAGGGGGACCAAAAGAGGGTCTCGATGCCTTGGTTTTAGTTGACGCCATCGCAGTTGTAATGGGTCACGAAGAGAAGGAACTGTGCAAACCTGGACATTTGGCTCTAGTACTAATGATAGAAACAGCAGCGACAGTTCTGGGAAGCAAAGAACGAGCCTGCAAATTGCCTTTGATGGAGTACCTCGCCGAGAGAATGTCATCGCTTTGCTACGAACGTGCCTGGTACGCTAAGCTCGGAGGCTGTATAGCGGTCAAGTTTATGTTTGAGAAAATGGCGCCGGAATGGGTATACAAGCACGTGTTTACCTTTTTGAAGGCGGTTTTGTTTGTGATGATGGATTTGACCGGAGAAGTTTCGTCGGGTGCATTGGATATGGCTACAGTGAATTTGGAGCGATTAGTTCGCGTTTGTGTGACCGGTCCGGGAGGACAAACCATTGAACTTGATGGAGAAGTAGCGGCCGCTAGGACTCGAGCGCTGCACGATGTTCTGCAAGAACTCGTCTTGCAGGTTACCAGCCCTCATCTACTTGTTCGGCAGCAGGTAACTATTATAATCTAAGACTATTTAATAACAATTGAATAGATTTGACTGATGGTTTTGCTTTTAGGCAATGAAATCCCTGGAACTTATAGCTGAACTACAGAATAAGTCCGTAACTGATGTAATGGACCCACACCGGGAAGTGTTGTCGGATATAATTCCGCCTAAGAAGCACTTACTGAGACATCAACCCGCTAATGCACAAATGGGTCTAATGGACGGCACCACCTTCTGCACAACTCTTAAACCGAGACTGTTTACAATAGGTATTATTAATTATTACACGCTTTATATTAGCTTCACCTGTATGTATGTATGTTTGTATGTATGTATGTAACCGACTCCTTCGGAATCGATTTTGACCCACTTTTAACGGACAGATTTAATTCAAATTTTGCGCACCTGTCAAAGATCGATGACAATCCAATAATCCAAAAAAAAAAAACTAAAAAAAAAAAAAATTAGTTCAAAAAAACAAGAACACACGCTTTTAAAGCACATCAAACTAAAAAGTGAAAAATAATTCTTAATTTAGGCTGAAAATGGTAATGAACAAAAAATACTGGTATTATTGTGAAAAAGCGTGGGTTGCTCGATAGACGAAAAATATGGCACAGAGCGCCTGTTCGTGCGTGTGTTCTAGTTTTTTTACTATTATTTATTTTTATATGTATATTTTATAAATGTATTTTGCATAGTTAAAACAATCTGGCAACTTATTCTTATTAAGGGTTTATAAGTGGTTGTGTATTATATATTTAATACAAAAACGTACGTACACACGTATACGTACTGACATAATATGATACGTACTTTTCCCAGATCTGAACGTTAACGAGCACAAAGTGTTCTTCCGCGAACTGCTCTCCCTCTGTGAGGCTGAAGACGCGATGCTTGGAAAGTTGCCCTGTTACAAAGGGGTCAATCTTATCCCTCTACGTATTTCGGCTTTACGGGCTTTAGCGGCGTGTCATTATATACAGGAGAAACATTGTAGGGAGAAGATATTCCAAGTGTTGTATAAGTCACTGGAGAAGAATGATACAGAGCTGCAACAGGTAAATTTGGCTTGTTAATTAATAGTTAGCGTAATTTTAGTATTTCCTTGGTAAATTATATAAATCATCGTAGCATTAACAAATATCTATATTCAGTCAAACCTGGATAAGCGAGATTTCAAGGGACCACAATCTCATTCTCGCTTATAAAGGTTTCTCACTAACCCGAGTTTCTCGCTAATACAGGTACATGGGTAGCGTTTCTCAGGTTTCTCTCTTATAGAGGTACGCAGCAATAACAAGTCACAGCAAGTACGAATGTAGTAAATATGTAATATGATAAAATTATGTGCATAATATGCGCAACATATATTATGTACCTACATATATATTTTTAATAGTGTGTATACTTATTTACACTTATAAAAATCCGTCAATTTCGTTTGGGTTTCTGTTTTTGTATTTTGAATGTGTTTCTCTAACAATACCTACAAAAACAATGGTAGGAAGTTCCACGAAAATTAAGAATGAGTCATAAAATAGCAGATGTTAAATTTGTAATTTGTTTTGTCATTTGTTGTGTACAATAATATAAATAAATAAAGCTCAACTGTCGCTTATAGAGGTATAGATAAGTAGCAGTCTCACTTACGGAGATCTATGAGGGAAAAACGACTCTCTCTTACACAGGTTCCTGTTTCTCGCTTCTATTAGCCAAAGCCCAAAACCTCTATAGGTTTTGGGAGCTTAAAATGACGGGTCCTGGCTATTACACCCACTTATAGAGTTTTATCAGTTATCCAGTTCTCACTTACCTAGGTTTGACTGTAATATCAACAATTTCTTAGTACTAATTTTTCCTTTTTTATTTTATTGATAATTTAATATCCAACATTAAAAAATATATAAATACTAGCGGGCCCAACAGATATTGTCCTTTACGTGTCTTAAATACATAAAACATTCATCAAAATCTAACCGTTATCAATTTAGGAGGAATTTAATTACAAACACACGCACAGAAGATTTTTTATATATAAAGATACTAATAATATTTATATTAATGTAATTTGTTTCAGGCGGGCTTTGAGTGTATGCAAAAATTCTTAGCCGGATTCCAAATTGATATGGACATGGTTCATCCTGTCATGAGACCCTTGCTACTTACGCTGGGAGACCACAGGAACTTAAGCGTCAACGGCGCTAAGAGGCTCTCATACCTGACACAGCTCTTCCCTTCCACCTTCAGTGAGAAGCTCTGTGAACAACTCCTGCAGTTATTAAAGAAATTGCTGGATTATTCGATTCAGACTAATAGAGGTCAGTAACTTTTCAGAAAATTAAATTTTAAAAAAATATACCCGTCGGAGAAATATCGTCACTCCATCGATATAGACATCGCCATTACTGAGTGTCATGTGGGTAAATTGAGAGCACAAAAGACACGAATAATTATCGTATAATATTTAATTTAGATTGAATATTTTAAACACTTCAAATAACCGACATTAAGTTCAATCTACCCAACCACAAATCACATAGACCCAACTCAGTCGAACGTCTCATCGCCACAATACTTCACTGATTACTCAATGAGTGTAGTACTGCATTGCCTGAACGCACTGTCCAACGTCTAGATAGCCCCTCCCACACGAGGCATTTTCTCTGCTCTGATTGGTCGTAACAAAATTCGTACTTTTATTTGTGAAGTAATAATTCTAAACATACAAATAGCAATGAAATAATAATAATACAAAATGTAATCGAAATAAATTATGATTCTTAAAAGTAATAGAAGGAATCTCAATTATTTACCAAAGCAACAATAAAAATCTACGGTCAATTTCCAAATCAGAACATTTCTTGATATTCCATTCATACATGTATATAAAATATTGATGTTTACTTAAATTTGATTTTTTTAGGTGGTAACTTTTTACAAAGCGTATCAAAGAACATGGAAAATGAACAGAAAATAATAATATTGATTGGTATTTTCCATCAAATACCGGCCGCTTCGCCGCGCTTTATTGACGTGCTTTGTCGTCTCATATTCCACACGGAGAAGTCTCTTATGATAGAGGCAGGCTCACCTTTCCGTGATCCATTAGTAAAGTTCCTACTGAGGTGAGTTACATTCAACATATACTTGATATATGTATTTCAACTAAATGAAATTATTTAATAATAAAATATATTTATTTCAACGTTTCAGGACTTTTGTTTGAACTCAGTACTTACTTTCAAGATTTTTTTGTCTAAGAGATAGCTTTATATTGCTTATTTTATATATATTATAGCTTTTAATTCCTCCTTCGTCTTAGATGGCAGCCATTTATTTGATCATTATTCTTTTATTAGACTTGGGTGATCAGTCTTCTGTGTCTGACACATGTCTTCGATTTTAGGGTTTGACACAAGGCGTCACGATATTTGCCTTCACCGTAGGAACAAGTGCTTTTTGCGCAGTTAGAAATAAATTCTATATAAAGGGTTAGAATCGCACGCTAAAGTCACTAGGCCAGAATAATATAACGATAAAATAAATCTTTGTAGTGTTTTGTTCTTATATTTATTGTAGCATTTGAATTCAATTTATTTACAGATACCCGAAGGAAACACTCGACCTCATTATGAGCGATAACAATATAAAAGACCAGCAATGGAGTCGCTTCCTAGTATTCCTCGTGAAACACGAAGAAGCCGGCCCAGCATTTCGCGAAGCGCTACAAACCACGAAAAAAGCCAGACTATTGCAATTACTGGCTGCTAATAGTGGAACCAATTTATCCCAACCAGATAAAATTGAGATGCAATTTCAAGCGATCCGAGTTATATCCTTGCTTATCAAATTTGATGACCAGTGGCTGTCCACTCAGCATGACTTGATTGAGTTATTAAAGCGAATATGGTGCACTGACCAATATCATGTGAGTTAATTTTATTCAGACTTTGCTATTCCAGTTAACTCTAATTTTAACAAAAACAGTAAAAAAAATTTGTGATGAATTGCCTAATGTATTAAATAAAAATAATATTAAAGATAATACAAAAAAATCAACGAATATTATTAATTTAGAGGAGATTATGGGTTATTTATGTAGAATAAAATAAATAAGTAAAGGTTATTTATAAAAATAATAACATAAGTAGTCTATTATTATAAAAATATTGGAAAGCTTAACTAAATCTTAACATTAACTTAAATAAATATGTAATAAATAAAATAATGTAACATAAAAAGGTTATGTGGTCATTTTCACCACATCAATATTACTATTACCATATACATTGAAAGCCTTTACAAAGTTACACAAATTCAATATTTACAAGAACGATTTAGACCCCAGAACGTCAAATTCAAATAAGGCATGGTCGTACACTAGACGACTAGACTAAACGACACTACTGTAAAGTTCGTGTCTCAGATTAATCCTGCTCTAGAAGTCCCATATTCTTTTTTCGGCTGATTATTGCAAATTTCCGTAGTTTTCATTCATGTTTTAAACCAAGTGAAGTATTTTGAATCAAATCAAGGTTAATTTTAGTCGTGTATATATACAATATTATATAGAATGCAAAACAGTATTTTGCCCACAGATTCTGGAATTAAGTTTATTCAGTTTTTCCTATATTATTATAGATGTGTTTTAAAAACATAGTTATTATAATTGTGTTATGTTTGTAACATATTTTTACTTATTTTTTTGTTACAGGAGACCCATAAGAAAGTGGAGAATGTTGAGTGTAGCCATTGGAAGGAACCGAAGCTAATTGTGAAGATTTTGTTGCACTACTTCTGTCATCATCCTTCCAACATTGACCTGCTCTTCCAGTTATTGCGAGCCTTATGTGATAGATTTATTCCGGATTTCCAAGTACGTACTTTATTTTTAGTCATAAAAAGAAGGTTATCAGTTTGACCTTTATGTCGTTGTATGTATGTTTATCCACAAATTTCTCTGTTATTCAAAGTCGAGGATAACAGGTATTTGAAGCCGGTTTAATGTTTCTAAAATACTTTTTACAATTGTATTGAGGTTTCTACGGTTAACTTCTAAAAAATAACTTTGCCATTAAAAATACTGTTGAAGGCGCTAGTTCGTCTCATCTATTTTGCGCTTTGGATTTTAGAATCTTTCTTGTATATTCACGTACCACAGCGTACAGTTTGCAAATTAATTGTCATATTTTAAATCTAAGAAAATATATGATAGTTAAATTGTGTATTAGTAGATGTATAAACTTTTAGCTTTATTTGTTTATATATAAAGTGAAAATTTATCTTTATAGTTCCTCCGAGATTTCCTGGAGAACACAGTTGCTCAAAACTACACAGTTGAATGGAAGCGATCAGCTTTCTTCCGATTCGTTGAGCACTTCGCGAGCGACGCGATGTCCCAAGAGCTTAAAGCGAAAGTTCTGCAAATGATATTGATTCCGTGTTTCGCTGTTAGTTTTGAGAAAGGCCAGAAGATTGTGGGAGGCCCACCCGCGCCATACCAGGATAATCCGGATAACGTGGTATCGGTGTTTATCAATAATGTAAGTGAAACCTTTTAGTATGTACCAAATATTAAAAGGCCGGCAACGCACTCGCGAAACTATAAATGTGAGCGTATTATGTGGCAGTCCTATAAATAAATAATGTTGTGTATGTGTATGTTTTATATTTATTGAATAAATACTGAAATTTATTTGATGGTGGACACAAATTGGTCACAATTTCTCCATCCACCGAAGCGTCGACATTCATAATTTTTTAAATAAAATTAACTAATTAATTAATTACTTATTTCTTTAAATTAAATTAAATAAAACTCAAACAAGGCATGATAATTGGTATACAAACTTACAAGTGTTAGGTTCAATGTGCGACAGTAGGAACCTGTTATTTTGTTACAATATACTGTTGATTTATATTTATTAGTATTTTGAAGCAATTTCACTTTTTAATGAAATGTCGGGCCAAATTCGTAAGATGGACCAAAATGTTAGACTTAATAGCATATGAAGTGTGAGCAGACGCCTAAAGGTCATTATCAAAATATCGAGGGCGTTGGTTTTATACATGTTAATTAATTTACGTTCTGCGATTTTTGTTAAATTACACAAATGCTTCAAGTACACAAGTATTTCATTCGAAAACAGTATCCGAATTTAAACCCCAAGACAATTTTAGGATTGCACGTTGAATTTGTTATTTACAAGCATGTTATATCGTGGTCTATTCGACTAATCCTGACCGCTGTGTCACGTGACGACCTATAAAATCAATATTTTATATCAACAATAATTATGATAAAAGTATTATTTAAAAAAGAAGTGTCACTTAATTTTTCATACCATATTTACTTTTCAGGTGATTGATCCAGAAAATCCATTCGCATGTTCAGATGCAGTGCGTATTTCGTTACTCCAATTTGCATGTTTGTTGCTCGAACAAGCGTCGGCGCACATTCACGACGCGAATAACAAGAAACAAGGCAACAAACTGCGAAGGCTAATGACATTCGCTTGGCCATGTTTATTGGGCAAAAACTACGTCGATCCTGCGACTAGGTGAGATTTTTTTTAAATAATACATATTTACTGTTTTGATAACATCTTTGGTGTCCAAAGTTTTTTATATAAGGGGGGGCAAACCGACAGGAAGGAGGCCCTGATGTTAAGTGATACTGCCGCCCATGGGCACTTACTTTATCAGAAGGCTTCCAAATGCGTTGCCAGACTTTTAAGAATTTGTATGCTCTTGAAGGACCCTAAGAAGAATTGGTTCGGAAATATTGCACAGATCCATCCGTGGCGGCAAAAACGGACGTTGACGTAAATTGTTATTTTACTGCACAGTAACAACGCAAAAATGGGAAAATGGCCCATTATCCTCCTTGTAATTATTTAATATTATACTATAGCAAAGTAAAGAGAGGATTTTTTAAAGTCAAACAAAATGAATTATTTTCAGGTACCACGGACATTTGTTACTAAGTCACATTATTGCTAAGTTCGCAATCCATAAGAGAATCGTGCTGCAAGGTATGCTACTATTTCTTTAATAAGTTTTTTTAAATGTAACAACCAAAATCTTAAGTTTAAACATTTTTTTGAGACATCATTGAACATTACGTTTTAACTTAAAACTAATGAATAATTTAAATCTAACCTAATTTACTAAAAAGGATATTTAACGTAAGAAAAGTTTCTAAACGAAATGCTAGGAACAGAGATAGAAGGTTAATATAATTGTTACGTGGTTTTGAAGAATTTATATAGAATTAAAATATTTTATATGTTATTTCTATTAAGAAAAAGAAGACCAGTTTCTCAGTCAAATCAGTTCTAAGACAGATCAAAGACAAAGTCTAGTTAAGGGTGAGTCTCCCGGGCTAATAGTAGTAATCTATCAATTGTTGTTTCCAGTCTTCCACAGTCTTTTGAAGGCCCACGCAGTGGAAGCGCGTGGGGTCGTACGCGCAGCGCTGGAAATCCTAACTCCAGCAATGCCCCAACGTATGGAAGATGGCAACACGATGCTCACACACTGGACTAAGAAGATCATCGTTGAAGATGGACATTCAGTGCAGCAGCTCTTCCATATACTGCAGCTGGTTGTTAGGCATTATAAGGTATGTAGGAGACAATTCATAACTTTGGTTGGAAATGGAAAATGGAAATATCTACTGGCGACTAAGAAAACTCATTAAGAATATCGGTAATGACGCGAATTGGCTGCCAAATCAAATATTTTATTTCGACTCAAAATATAAAATATTTTCTAGAATATAAAAAAAACATATAATTAAAAAAAAAATTAATTAAACGGTTTAATTAAAAAAATATTTCTTAATTCAGGTCCTTGTAGCATAACTAAATCAAAGAAAAAATTAAGCAATGTCGAACAATTTCCTATATTTCCTAAATTTGTCGTGTCCAAATATTGTTACGAAATGGCCTGAATTAAATTATTCTTGATTCTTGTATAACTTAAAAGCATTTCAAATTTATGACAGTTTCACGAGAGGCGCTATTACATAATATAAGATAATTCAAATTTATATATAGTTACCCTAGTTTTCAGGAGCCCAATCTAGTACAGGTTTCAATTATATTACAGATATATTAATATTTCTAAAGATTTTGATATCCTACAATTAACAATAAACGCGTATTTCCTCAGGTTTATTACCCGGTTCGACACGCGCTAGTAGGTCATATGGTGGCAGCAATGCAGCGACTAGGTCTCTCTGGCACCGCTTCATTGGAACACCGCCGACTAGCAGTTGACTTAGCAGAGGTAGCCCTCAAGTGGGAGCTGCAGAGGATACGCGACTACAGTCCTGATGAGGCTGTTGTGAGTTATTCATAATGACTAATATAATATTTAATATATTTTAATATACATTATTTAAGACAAAATACTTTTAAATTAATCGTCGCAATTTGTGATGAGTTCACACTTTCTTGGGTGATCACAACGGCGAGATTTTTACTCATTCCCAAGTGTTTAAAATGTCTTTTAACATCTTTAATTATAGTAGCTGGCTAGATTTAAATAATATGACGACTCATTGGTCTAGTGGTTAGTACCCCTGGCTGCGAATCCATGGGTCCCGGGTTCGATCCCCGGCTGAGACAAACATCGATGTGATAAGCATTTGGTGTTGTGCTTAGGTCTTGGGTGTTTAAATATGTATTTATATGTCTATCTATCTATAATATGTATGTATATCCGTTGCCTAGTACCCATAACACAAGCTTCATCAGCTTAGTATGGGACTAGGTCAATTGGTGTGAATTGTCAAAAAAAAAATATATATATACTGTATATTCTATTCTGGCTAAAGAGTTGCTTGTTTTATTATTAGTAATAAAATGTACGTAATTTTTTTATCAATTGTATTTTTAATTGTAGATTTATGTAGTACTAACTGTAGTTCATTAGTAATGTCCGTGGGATAATATATAAAAAAATATATCTGAAGAACGGTGGAACTTTGTACAATGAAATTACTTCGATCTTGAATGACTGTTGAGTAAATAATAATAGGAAAAATATTAAGGTATTCACGAATAGTATTTCAACGTTAAGGATATAAATGAATAAGTGTTATGTAATCACAGGCAGGAACATCAACAAGTGGGGCAATCAAGCGCATATCCTCTGAGGACAGTAGTAGCGATGCTCGAAAAGCCCTAAACACGGGTTGGGCCAGTCCGCAGGCCGCTAGTTCCCGAGAGCCGGACGCCGCGAAACCCCTAGAGAGACAACATGTTGATGTCGTAGTCAATCTATTATTGAGACTTGCTTGCCAGGTATTTATTGGTATATTTAAGTTAAAGTGGAATAATATTAAATTTATTTGTAAATTTATCTTATTTTTAATTAATTTTTTTTTCTATTATGCTAATATACCCGTTAGTACAGGTTTTATTAAATTATCAAAATTGATAGCTAAGTATACATTACATAACAAACTTAAGAAAATTTATTTAAACTTAAATGTAATTGCTTTGCTTTGTTCCATTAGTTTTGTCTAAGTAACTATGTCTTAATTATGTCGGCAAAACTACACAATATGTAGTTTTGCACTGTTTATTTTATTTTTAGTTACCCTCCTTTTTATTTATTTAGTTTAGTTGTTCTATATAGATAGGGTATAATATAATCGTATTATTTTCATATAATCTTAATTTATCATACCATTATGTCGTGTTAGTTATCCGCATGTATTAAAAGATGCACAGTTGACGACCCCATCGCAGGTTAACGAGGCTGTGGGCGGGGCCTCGGTGGCAGGGGGCGCGGCCACTACAGCAGCAGCCAATAGCAGTGCTGCAGTTGGAGTGGGCGGATCCCCCGCCGAGCAACTATCAAGGCGGTGTGTTTTATTGCTGAAGGCCGCGCTCAAGCCTGACGTCTGGCCACATCTATGTGAACCGAAACTCGCGTGGTTGGATAAGGTAATGCATATTAAAAGTTTTGGGTGTAACAAAGTAATACAAATTTGTCTTATGTTAAACAAAATATGTAATTTTTACTAAAAGTCTTTTCTCATACCTGAGGTCGTAGGTTCGATCCCTGGCTGTACACCAATGGAATTTATTTCTATATGCGCATTTAACATTTGCTCGAACGGTGAAGGAAATCATCGTGAGGAATTGACATGTTTTAGACCCAAAAAGTCGACAGCGTGTGTCAGGCACTGGAGGCTGATCACCTACTTAGAATTAAAAATGATCATGAAACAGATTTAGAAATCTGAGGCCAAGACCTAAAGAGGTTGGATTTTGTTTTCTTTTATATACGACTATCAATCAAATATTATGAAACAGTTTTTATGTAGCTCCTGATTTCTTTTACTAGCAAAGCTTACCTTTATTACAGGTTTTCTCAACCGCAGAGAGTAACGCCAACGCGTCCACGGGCCTTGAACTCTTAGTATTCCTGTTGGGAGTTCTACGCCGCGATCAAATTCTTGCAGCTCTGAAGCCGCTACACCGCGGTCTATCGGCGTGTGTGGCGTCCACTAATCCCAAGATAGTTCGACTAACACACAATTTGTTGGCTAAGCTTACTGCGCTGTTCCCCACCGAACCCTCTGGTGCTGCCCAGGCTTCTAAGGTGAGTTTAGTTTAATATTCTTTTTGCCAAGTATTCACCAAATACGAAACATCTTTTTTTATTTCTTTATTCAGAAATGAGAGCGCGTGGCCTTTGAAAGGGCTTTAAGGCAAGTCATATTTGACTTATTAGGTTATGAAATATGAAGAAAAAAGTAAACGGATATAATATTATGATTTAAAGGAAACACTTTTTTTAACTGATTGAAGCTATGTATTTTTATAAACTTATAATTTTTACATGATTTTAAATTTTATTTCCGACGTTTCTGATATAACTCTTAAAATAATATAACTTTTTCTACAGCTGTGGATACGTTTTGACATTCAATACCTTTTGTCTTCAGTCACCGTGACCACGCACGCTGTAAAGCACGCGAAACGTCGGATTTTTCTTTAAATGTGTAAAAGTTATGATAGTAAAATACTATAATATATGATGTTGACACAGAAACGTGTCTGTATTTATTACTTTAGAAAAGATTATATCACCGATATGGTTATCTATTTTAAAAAATTCTAAAATGGACAGTACAGTAAAGGTTTTAATTTTACAAAGTTTATCGAAACTTCGCACCCTTTTAATGACAAACACTTGTTTACAACATACTGTCTTTCTCATAAATCATACAGATGATAATTTTTTCTTAACTATTTACTTTGTTTTCAGTACGAAGAATTGGAGACATTGTACGCGTGCGTAAGCAAGTACGCGTTCGAAGGTCTGGCGACGTATGAAAAATCCGCGCCCGGAACTGGTGCTAATTCGCTTTTGGGGCCTTTAATGATGTTGAAGGTAGTTATTATTATTTAAGTTTAATTTAGTATTAATCTAATCTTATGCTACTGATAAAACTTTGTATAGACAAAAATGGTGAGGTTAAAATTAATGATTCTGATATATTTAAGTAAATATTATTGATATTAAAACAATTTAAATAGGTTAGGCTTTTATGTCAGTGGCACTATTAAATAGGGTATATTTTTGTCTTAAGGCAAGATTCAGAAGCGAGACTGATTTGCGTTCGTCAAAATTCAATATGTGTTCGCGTACGGGAGTCTCACTTGGCGATAAGTCTTGTTTCTGAATATCACTCTTAGGCAGCGATTGTATTCTAGTGAAAAGCTAACCTATCTGCGGAAAACTTTTATATTTTATTTAGAAAATTACTTAAAACGTGTGCATATATTTAATAAATAATTAATTCATCTTAAACAATCTAATCTGAAAATTAAGGGAAAAGTTAACTTACTTTAAAGAGTAAAATTGTGTCAGATTGTGTTTATTACAATAATGGCCTAACCTATAAAGAGAAAAACATTTATATATTTATCCCAGGCATGTTGCACTTCGAGTCCGGGCTACGTGGACAGACTATTGCTGCCTCTGATGCGGGTTTTGCAGAGAATGGCCCGAGACCACGTCGCACCGAATCCTGATAACGCTACTTCGGATTTACTTGTAAGTATTTTTTACCAAATAAAACATTTCACATCAGTAAATTAAGTACACATATTTATATAAAAATGTAACACAACTTGAAACTCGTGGAATTATCCTTGCAAAATATGTATAGGCAAATCTCTAGCATTTAATTAATTGGAAGAAAATTGTGTATAGAAAATTTGCTACAGAGTTATTTTCTTTAGATTTTAGCATTGGACTTACTGAAAGCAAGGGTGTCAGTGATGCCAGTCGAAACAAGGAAGACATTCATCGGAACGATTCTCGTCGGGTTGATAGAGAAAACGAGTGATGCAAAGGTATGCATTTATATAATTAATAAGATATTATTTACCATATTCTCAACTTTTACGACTTTTTGCATCTAAATTAGCTTTCCATACTTAATAAAAACTTTTTAATTTATTAAATTGCATAGGATTATAAAGCCCATTGATGCCATGGTTTAGTTAGCAAGAAAATTGTGTGAAGGACAAATAATATCATTTACTTTTGCTAGACGAAATGTTGGAGAGACATTAAAATGATGTTTCACAATTTCAATGTTTTCTAGTTTTCCTAATAATCAAACCAGGTAGTCTGAGCGGTATTGGCATTACCATTAATGGTGTTTTTAAATTCCTTAGGTAATGAAAGCCATTACCCGTATGGTTGAAGAATGGGTAAAGAATCGTGGTACAGCAAATACAAGTGCTCTGGCGGCGCCATCTCTCAGAGAAAAGTCCATTCTTCTCGTGAAGCTTATGCAATATGTGGAGAAACGGTTTCCGGATGATCTGGAATTGAACGCTCACTTCTTGGATCTTGTCAACTATGTTTATAGGTAATAGCTTAGTTATATTGTGTACATTATTTCTTTAATGTGTTGCTTTACTTGAATATCTGAGATTTAAAAAATACAGGAATGTTATATAAAACTAAAATTAATAAATGTTAGACTTAAAATATTTTTTGTAATATTCCCGCATATACGGGAAGATTATTAATTTTTTTTTAGCATGGCATAATTTATAAGTTGGGTCATAAATTTAATTAATATAACAGGATTTCCAAGTAAAATAAATGACTAAATGTATAAAAATGTGATTGCTCCATTATTTATATCATTATACAAATAACAAATTTCCACTTATTGACATAATCTTTACACATTTAAAGAAATCTACTAATTACTATTAATCAATCAATCAGCGCGCGAGGTGCGATCCGTTTCACAATTTGACGGTTTCACTTCGATAGATTACAATCTACCGAATAATAATACGTTAAATTGTAAGCAGTACGCTGAGGTTCACAATCTTTCGACAGTTTATAATCTCACGAGATAGATTACAATCTAACGGTGTTTACAATTTTACGTTAACACATACATAACTTAAATCCGGTAAAAAGGGGTTTCTTTAAATTTCCACTATTAATCTCACTAAACACATTTTGACTGGTCAGATTGTTCTGCCAAAGAGATAATGCAGGCTAGCCCAGAATGGACAGTCGGAGTTGTACAAAAAAATGCTTTTCTTTTCTTAATTATTTGTTATTTTATTTGCAAGTAACGGTCACAGAATAAAGGCTTTATTCATTATAAATCTAATTAATCTCTATACAGGGACGAACAACTGAAAGTAACAGAACTATCGATGAAGCTAGAGCCAGCTTTCCTAGCGGGTCTACGCTGCACGCAGCCGAACATACGTGCCAAGTTCTTTGAAGTGTACGACGCGAGCGTTAAGAAGAAACTATTTGATCGTATTCTTTACATCATCTGCTCTCAGAACTGGGAACATATTGGACAACATTTCTGGATAAAACAGTGTTTGGAGTTGCTGCTTGTCACATGCGTTTCGAGTGAGTATTGGTTGCTTTACATAGTAAAGTAGTTATACATAGTTTTGCATATGTTTTTTTTTGCATTATGCGCTTTTATAGGTGACTGTTGATACTTTCTTTTTAAATAAGGGTACTTTAATATTCATAATAACCTTCTTACAAAATTTTCCTTTCTTTGTAATCATAGAGTTACTAGAACTAAAAGTCTTCTATACGTACCTATGGCTCGCTTTTTACTAGTACTTAGGCTCGCTACTTTTAATGATCCAGTGAATAGGCTGTCCCGCTATTACAACTTCATTTCTAACATTGATGAAAATATTGATATATTTTACATCAATCTTTCAAGTTACCGTAACTTTGTTTATCTATTTAGCTTCAGGTATTATTATATTTTTTTTGTTTATCTTTTTAGTTTAAAAAAAATATATTTTGTGGTTGTTTGTTTAATTTTTTCCCTTAATAGCTTCTTTATGTTCTAATGTAATTGATGTGTATGTGTACGTGTGTGAAATTTGTGATGTCATATTTTTTTGTATTTTTTATGCACACACATTGTTTCAGAACTTATAAATATACATAAAAAACAGTTATAATAAATAAAAAGTTGCGCTACATACCAAGGTCTTGGCTCCAGATTTCTGCTTCTATTTGGTGTTTTTTTATAACCAACTTAATTTCATTTTAATTATTGTAATATGAATTATCTTTTACGTAGAATTATATTAAGGTATATATTTTGTATACATATGAAGTAAAAAGCGCGTACTATGGTAGTTAAAGCGACGACTCCGGTTCTAGTATTAAAATAATTGTAGTTTTATAATTATTTTAGTAATGTAATAAACATTTGCAGCTACCCAAATTCGACTGTCTAACACAAAATATCTTCTGCCCAATATCACTGCGGTGATAAACTGGGCAGATAGCGAAGAGCGAAAGTCTTTCGCGATCTTTAGCAACGTGAAAGAAGAGTCGTCCGATGGATTCAGTGACTCCCTTGACCCCGACAAGGAAGACGTCTTAGATATGGACTTGGACTCCAATTCTACACAAAAGGAAGATTTGACTAAAAATGTTCCTAACAGGTGAGGGCCTAAGTAATCCAAAAATAAATAATATATTATTCAACCAGTATCATAACGTTCTTTTAGATAAAGATTTTATTTTTCACTTTAACTACTTCTAACAACCTATATACTTGGTTTTTTGTTTAATATTTAACTATAGGTAGTAGTTTATTTTGTGGTTAAAGAAGCATTGAAATATGGCTATACTTCCGTATCAATAAAATAGATTTTATAGCCCATGAGTTAATAATAAATAAGTATTATGGGAAAAATGCATTTTCTACTTCGAAGTGAAGCTATATAGCTTTATAGAATTAAACTTTTATTTACGTTTGGAAATTTTACATGTTTATGAAAATTTTGTTTGAGACCCTTTTACTTTTAGGATTTTTTTATATGATGCTTATTATTTTTTATTTATTTGTGTTTAGGCAGCGAACACTAAATCAAATAATAGCAAAGCAATCCGAGTTCCTTGAATTGGCTCGGCGCGTGCGCACAGAACAGTTAGTAGCCGCGGCTGCGCAGCTTTGTCATATGGACGAAACACTGGCACACTACACTTGGTTGAGGCTGTTCCCTAAGCTCTGGACCACTTTTGATGAAAGGCAACTCCCGGTAAGTCTATGTGGTATTTACTTCGGGCATAGGCAATACGTAATTTTTCTGACTTGTTGTAACTTTTCTTGCTAAGCTTATAGTATATATTAATTGTTTAAGAACTTATAATAAGCAATAAATGAGATGATATATATTTATCATAAGTGTTCATCACAAGCCTAATCATTTAATGTAAACAAATATATTATATATATCACGATCACACATACAAACTTTGCTTTTATGAGCTAATATTGTTCCTATATACTCACTTATAATGTAGCTTTATATTAGTGAAATAATTTTCGATATCGGATCAGAAGTTTCATACCTTTTTATAAGAGGAGATTCAAATATCGGTAAAAGATCTGTGACATATATTTTATAACAATAATATTTTTATTGCAGACTATTATGAATGAAATAGTTCCATTCATAATCTCGGGAGTCCACGTTATTCAACCGCACCTGCCAATAAGCGCTTTACACACGTTTATTGAAGCATTGGCGCGGTGTAACCCACCAATCTCTATCAAACCGTAAGTATTCAGTTATGGTGTAGAATCCTATAGAGGAATGTATTTTTATACAAGCACTATTGTATATTGTAATACGCCTTATGTCTAATACGCCATTACAGTTTTTGAGAATTAAAAGTAATAATAAAATAATATCACAATATGTCACGGAATAGACTCTGAATAGAGGATAAAACCGAACTAAAAAAAATTTATTAACACTTCGATGAAAGTATATAGAAATACAGTATAGTACGTACCGCTTTCGTGCGATCTCTTCTAGGCAAACACTGTGAGAAAAAAAAATTAGATAAGGTGAGCAAACAAGTGCAAAACTACATAAGACATATATTTACTTGGCAACATTAATGGAACAAAGCAAAGCAATTAAAACATATGTAAACATTGAAAGGGTCAATAAAAAAAAAATATATTTTAGAAAATTTATAAGTAACATTAATTCACTTAACTACAACGAATTTCACAGAATAATAACTAATTTTATTTGTATACAGTCCAATGATGAAATATCTCGGCAAAACTCACAATTTATGGCACCGGATGACCCTGAATCTTGAGCAAATGGCCATCGATCAAGCGGCTGGAAAGTCGAGTCGGGATGCGCTTGAAATCTACGATTACGATGTAGAAAGCACAACACCATCTGTAAGTCAATATTTATATATTTACTAGTGGACCCGACAGACGTTGTCCTGCATGATATTTCAAGCAATTAGTAAAGCCGACCCGACTGCAGCGCCATCTGGCGGGCTGATTTGTGAATCTAAACCATTCCCAGATCCCCTTAAACACACAAAAAATTTCATCAAAATCGGTCCATCGTTTGAGAGAAGTTCAGTGACATACACACTCATAGAGGAATTATATATATAAAGATGCCATAATTTTAAACCTTACTCTTGCTCTCTCTCTTACCAAGAACCTACGTTCACGGCTGCATATGTATAAACAGAAAATTTTTTAGAGTGAGGGTACTTTATCAGTAGAAGTTGAAGTCCAATTATTACAGTACCGTTACAAATGAATAAACTCGACAAATATTTTTTTAGGTAATTTAATCTTAGTACTTTAAATATTTAGGTATCATCGCGTCTGAAGTTCAGGGTTTAGTAGGACCAGAATTAAGTTTAGTTTAGGTTTTTTTCCGTTTTTTTTTGCTTTATTATATATATAATTCTTCTGTGAGTGTGTATGTCACTGAACTTCTCTCAAACGACTGGACCGATTTTGATGAAATTTTTTGTGTGTGTTCAAGGGGATCTGGGAATGGTATAGATTCACAAATCAGCCCGCCAGATGGCGCTGCAGTCGGTACTTTCATACTTTGCTTTACTAATCAAAGACAACGTCTGTCGGGTCCACTAGTATATATTATAAACTAAAAGTACAAAAAAAACACTAAAAGTTTTGACCTTGGCGCCTGTGGGTCAACATCATAGTACAAATTTTAAATTCCTTATAAAGACGTAATACAGTTAATAAAAAAAACGGAAGGATAACACAAGCGAGAGAAAATAAGAACATTTTCCTTATGTAATTAGATCTGTTATATTAATTTGTTTTCAATATATTTATATTTTTAGGAAATAATGGAGTCATTGAGTGACATGTACGAGCTTCTTCAAGAGGAAGACATGTGGTCCGGACTATGGCAGAAACACGCGCGGTATCGCGAGACAAACGTCGCCATCGCGTACGAACAACAAGGATTCTTTGAACAAGCACAGGTACTTCTAGTTATTGTTACCAATAATATTATGTATGTATATTATACAGTATAATAATCTGAATTTTGAAAAGGACTGTTAACTCTAACTTTAAGTAAACATTTATCAACTATACTAAACAACATTTGACTGAGAGAAATAACATTTTCAGACTAAGAAGGGAGCGTTCAAGTATTACGTAACGAATTTTGGGGGCGGGGTAAAACGTTACGATGCGAGGCGGGGATTGAATTACGCGTTATTGTTAATATTATTTTCGACATTCCAGTACTTTACACCACATAATCGTAACTTTTAGGTATAAAGAGTCACTGGGTGGTCACAAAACGTTTTCCTATACTTAAGTACAGTACTGTACTTGGTACAGAAAAACGTTACGGTGCGTTACATGAGGGGCGGGGGGGTGTCAATAGTAAAGCTATAGTTTTAGCAATATTCTCTTTTCCTTGATAATATTCCTTTAAGACAAGTTGTAGGGGTTGCTTTTCTTACCATGCTTTCTGTCACTCAGTATTATTTGCGCATTGTTGCACAAATTGTACTGGGTTGTTGCTTCAATCAATTAAACATGCGCCAACTGGCTGTGTCTACCGCCTGAATAATAGGGTAACACTGTTCTTATTAGAATAAAGCTAATACCATTTTTTTATATTATATAATTGATATTTCAGGCAGCATATGACGTAGCGATGGCCAAATTGAAGCAGGAGTATTCTGCGAATCCATCATCATACAATATGCATAAAGAGTGCAATCTATGGACTCAGCATTGGATAAAGTGTGCCAAAGAATTGAACCAATGGGACTCGTTACTTGAGCTCGGATTGACGAGAAATGTACGAGACCCGTTCTTGATTCTGGAAAGTTCTTGGAGGAATCCAAATTGGCCCACTATGAAAGAAGCGCTTGCTGAAGTGGAATATAATTGTCCCAAAGAATTAGGTATGTAGCTTGGCGAGATTGAGGATTTTTAATTATAATAATTGCCTGGTACAACTATTATATATAGGTAACACTGCCTGGTAATTTTAGAAACGTATATATTTAGAAAAAGAACAAAATTTTAAGAAATTTTAATAGGAACGATTTCTAGACAATCAGAGCGCTTTTGTGCATAGGCATTCCTGGTTGGCTGACACATACCTAATGTAAAGTGATGCCCATGGCCACTCAAACTGCCAGGAGGTGAGATGCCGGCCTTTTTGGAGTTGGTACGCTCTTAGTGTCTTTGGTTCGGGTTGTCTCTCTCTCTAAAATATGGCGAAGGAACCGATGGCTGGCCATGCATCATACTCGTGAATGGGTGCTACTTGTGGTGACTGGTCGTACTTGAATTCGTGTATGCGGTGATGTTAGTTATTTCGATTATGTGTTTGCGTGTTGTTTCCACGAGAATGTAAGTGCGTGCTTTTATTTCACCATGCCTCCTGCTGATAGAGGATAAATCTGTGTTTTTAATTTATTTTATTACTATTTATTACTTAAGATGTCATGTGGAACATGGTGTAAAGGTTGCAGCTCCTTACATACATTTTGTAAAACAAAAAACTTGGCGACTAAAAAGAGTGAGTGGCAGAGAGTTTATTGCCAGTTCTTCTATTCCGTTCTATGCTCTTGATTTGAGAACTGGCAGTAAATGTAAAATTATAAGCATTTAATATGTATTTTTTATGTTTCTTTTTCTTTTTTGGAGTTCATAAGTGTACATAGTGTTACTTATATTAATAAACAATTTTGACTTTGACTTAGCATCTTGAAGGATGACCGATGATGATGACCGGAAATATTTTCATTTCGATAATAGTTCTTAACCAGCATTTATTTATTTATTTATTTATTTAATTATAAGTAATCTTACAGCTAACATACAAAATATTACAAAACAAACACTTATACAGTACAAAAAGCCAAAACAGATTACATAGATATACAATATTATATAAGAAAAATGTAACAAATAAGCGCATCAATAGAAAAAATATATGCAGAGAACTGAAATTTAATATTTAAAACAAAAAATAATACCAAATACAACCTAAACAAAATTCGAGTCTTCCCGCCCCTTCAAATATTTTCTCACATGTTCCTTGGTGAGGTGGAAAATATCAAATTCCTCATAATTAGTGTTATAGTTAGATAAAACCCGAAACATTGGTGAATTATGCAGGTAATTCGAGTTCGTACGAGGCACATGGAACAATTTTGAGTGTCTTGTCGCATATTTAGAAGGAATTTTAAAAGAAATTAACGACAGCAAATAGGGGCTATCGATCCGCCCATTAAGGATACCATGTAAAAAAAGCAGGTCTTGCTGACTTCGCCGACTTTCTAATGAGTCTAAATTAAAATAATTGCAAGAATGCGCATAACTATCGAAGCATTGGTATTTTTTAAAACTAAGGAATTTTACAAACTTTTTTTGTATATTTTCTATTTCTTTTTTATACTTAGTATAATATGGAGACCACATAACACTCGCATACTCCAGCACGCTTCTAACATAAGCAAAATATAAGCTTTTAATGCAATGTATGTTATTAAATGTCTTGCATGACCGCTTGACAAATCCTAGTTGCATATACGCTTTGCCTGTTATGTCATCGATATGTTGTGATAGGCCCATTTTTTCATCTAATAGTATTCCCAGGTCTTTTACTAATTTTACTTGTTTTATTGGGGTGTTATCGATTTTGTAAGTGTATTGAATTTTTTTGTTTTTACGCGAAAAAGTTATCTTATTACATTTGTTTATATTTATTGAAAGTTTATTTTGTTTATAGTATATTTCTAACCTATTAAGATCTTGTTGAATTTGATTACAGTTATCTATTGATTTTATTCTTAAGAAAATTTTTTGGTCATCCGCGAACATAAGATGTTTAGAAAAGTGAAAACAATATTTTATATCGTACAAATAAGCATTAAATAATAATGGGCCAAGTATTGAACCTTGGGGTACTCCTGATGTAATGTTAGTGAACATGCTTTTGTACCCGCATATTACTGTTGCTTGCCGTCTGTTAGTTATGTATGACTTTATCCATCTGTAAAGGTCACCACGTATTCCAAGGGAGAAAAGCTTATGTAACAGGATAATATGATCAACGCGATCAAAAGCTTTTTCTATATCCGTGTAGATAGCGTCAATTTGGTCACCCTCATCCATACCTCTCAGTATATAGTCAGTAAAAATAGTCAAATTAGAAACTGTTGAGCGATTTTTAGTAAAGCCGTGTTGTTGCTCCGGTAGTTGTTTAGCATTATATATTTTTTTCAGGTTGGGTGGTAAACCTCTACCGTGGTTACCTATGCATATGTGCACACGGCGAACAGCAGTTAGGCGGTGTAGAGAGACACGCTGAAGCGGCGGCAGCACAATGTCTGCGAGAGTGGCGCCGTCTGCCTAAGCTGGTTTCACATGCTCATCTGCCGCTATTGAGAGCTGCCCAACAGTTAATGGAGCTGAGCGAGGCTGCTCAAATACATACCGTAAGATCTATTGTCATAGTCATACATCCACGTCAACTTCTTTGTCCGGAAGTTACTAGAACATAATAGAGATACAGTCAAAACCATTTAAGACGACATCGTTTAGAACAACTTACCGCTCATATAGACTAAAATTAAATGCCCCGGCTGATTTCTATTGTATAAGTTACTTAATAACAACATCATCGGCTGCTATCGGTTTTTACGACCAAATATGAGTAGCCCCTTCGATCTCGTTATAACAGATTTTGATTCTATAAATAAATACTGTATAACTTATAGTACGAGATCCAGCTGCAAGATCACGTTCTTTATTAAAAGAAGACGTTCTTTGCGTATGTAATGAAAATCTAATTTCTAAGTACAATTGGGAGAATCTTTTTGCCAAGATGCCAATCTAAATTTATCAACAATTAATGTTAATTAAAATAGTATTAATTTACATTAAAAAAATCTAATAAATTTTGATTGGTATGTAACACAATGAACGTAAGTTATCTTGCAGCCGGGTTTTACACTAGTGAATAGGTCCTACCTTAATCTTGATATGTACGTAAAATAACTGAACTATAGTGAACTAGTTCGTCATTTATGCAACACATGAATTATTAGATTTCCTTATAGACAGCTGTTAAATTACTATTTCAGAAAACAAAGTGCTCCATTATCGTGGTAATAAGCAATACTAATTATGTTTTTTTAAATATATGTAAATCCTTGTATCAGTGCAGATATAAGTCTGTCTGATAATAATAAATAAATGGTAATAACAGAATGTAAAAAAATATTAATTCATATTTACATCTAAATAATGTAACTTATCAAAACTTTGATATTTTTTTATGTTGACTATTGATTCTAAGTTCTTAAGTCTATGATTTAATTCCTAATTGGTTACCTATTAGATCACATAAACCATTGCAGGGCCTAGTACACAGTCGTCCAACATCGCTACACGATATGAAAGCAATTGTGAAGACATGGCGCAACCGCTTGCCCGTGGTGGCCGACCCATTATCCCACTGGGGTGCCATTTTCACCTGGAGACAGCACCACTACCAGTTCATCGCCTCTCATTACGACTCGCAAGCCGATCATGCCTCCAACCATAGTATGTTGGGAGTACATGCTAGTGCCCAGGTATTTTTGTCATTTAGGATGTTATTTTTTGAAGTGAAAACTTCTTTAGCGGCGTTGTACACTTTTTTTTGGAATGGGTAAAAAACTCGCGTCAGGACACATGACCTGATCGAAAATTCGTAAGACGGGTGGAGAGTAGACCGCTGTCGAGGCGTATTTCATGTGATATAAATTTTCATGTTTGTGTACGATAGCGCAATAAATAAATATTGTATTCTACCACATAAATTATAGTACTTTTATACTGAAAATTAAAGAAATATTACTCTCTAACCATTCCAAAATATCAAAAATGCACAACGTTAATATTCAAGTTTTCACTTCTGCCGGAACTCCCGGACTGCAACCCGTCGTTTTTTTTATAAATCATTACAATATAGCCTATTTTATTTGATCTGTTAATTTGTACATCTAGCAACATTCACAATAAAATAAACCATATGACGGTTTTAAACTAATTTGTCTTTGATGTTTTTAAATTAAAATTGCAATGGCAGTTGATACCAGCGCCATTGCTGCGACAAATATAATTCAGGTTGTCAATAATAAAAAAATATTCCGTATTTTATGTTTTTTGCCAAAAAAAAATTTTTACCAATAAAATTAATCTCGGAGTCGTAATATGACATTTAAAGTATTTCAATATTTTAACACGTGACTTCCTTTTGTATACGGATATGAGGTTTTGATTAATCAGCGTTTATATGAATATCTTTTATTTCCAGGCCATAATTCACTTCGCGAAAATAGCGAGAAAGCACAACCTATCTGGTGTATGTCTAGACTCACTTCACCGCATCTACACCATCCCTAGCGTCCCCATAGTGGATTGCTTCCAAAAGATCAGGCAACAAGTAAAGTGCCACATACAAATGTCGTGGACAGAAGGAAAGGACGAATTGCAGGAGGGTTTGGATATGATTGAGTCTACAAACTTCAAGTACTTCACGAAGGAGATGACGGCCGAGTTTTACGCCTTCAAAGGCCTTTTACTCGCACAATTGGGACGTTCCGAGGACGCGAATAAGGCGTTTGCGGCCGCGGTTCAACTTCACGATACATTGGTTAAGGCATGGGCTCTTTGGGGAGATTACTTAGAGCAGATATTCATAAGAGACCCGAGGCAGGTGCAAGTTGGTGTGTCTGCTATGACGTGCTTCCTACACGCGTGCAGACATCAAAATGAATCGAAATCACGAAAGTATTGTGCGAAGGTAAGCCATTTTGTGTTAAAAGCATTGCTTTAAGATATTATGTTTGTAAAGAATAAACTCAAAAACTACTGGACCGATTTCAATAATTCACCGTTAGAATACTATATTCCTGAGTTACAATTTTTTACAAAAAAAAAGCAGGCGGCTATTAAATTACTATTAAAACATAATCTCACATGATTAATGTATGTTTTATAGATCTCTTAGCAAATTAAAAAAAATCGCATACGTAACGTACACATAAATAAAGTTGGAACTTAGTTTGGATAAAAAGCCATATCGTAAAAAGGCATAAATAAAATCAGTAAACCGAAAAATTTACTAAAATCTTAATTAAGAATGAAATGTCTACTCAAATAAAGGTATGAATGTAAATTTTCAGGTGCTATGGATGCTAAGTTTTGACGACGATAAGAACAGTTTAGCTGAAGCATTAGACAAGTACAGCGTGGGCGTTCCACCCGTACAATGGTTGCCATGGATACCGCAATTGCTGTCTTGCCTAGTGCAATACGATAGCAACGTTATACTCAATCTCCTAAGTCATGTAAGTCATTAGCAAACTTCATTTAAATAAAAATACAACCAATGAGGGTAGAATTTTTAAAAATTTAATTGAGGGTAGTTTGGGATTCCATTAAATACTACTATTTTAAAGTCTTGTAGGTGATAATGGGCTTACCAATATCGTTAGGCATTGTAACCCTTACCCTTAAGAGCGGTCAGATTGTGTAGTATTCCGTTTTTAGTTTTTGTTCGGCTTCTTCTACATTATTATTATATCATTAGGCTTTTTAGTAGATAACTATGCTAGATTGTTATCTAGCATAGTACCAGCACACTAAAATAAAATTTTAATAAAATTAGTAAAAAAATATATATTCGTTTTTAATTTCTTTAATTAAAGGAAATATTAATGAAAGTATTGATTGATAAATGAATTTCCAGGTGGGTCGTCTGTACCCTCAAGCAGTGTACTTCCCCATCCGCACATTGTACCTTACTTTGAAGATAGAACAACGTGAGAGACACAAGACGGCCGAGCAGTCGGCAAATCTACCATCTACTTCTGTGGTAAGATATATTTTTAATATTATTTTTATTGAGAAAAGAGTCATTGATGTAAACAAATAAAACTATTAGTGTATATATTTACGAAAAACGGTAGTTTTATCGTTTCGTGATTTCATATTAAATTCTCTGTGTTAAAATAAATGTTCTTGTTAAGAAATCCCTAACACTGATTCTCTCAAACCGCAATCAGATAAACTTATGGAAAAATAATTTATGAAAGTTCAACTTTGATATACTTGTGTAAATCAAAGTTGAACTATTTATATATAGTGATATTTTTTAACTATTTAAAATAAAAATTCGGTTTTTATCAAACTTGGACTGTCCCATGGGTGTGATACGTATAATATTTATTTTATATTGGATTTATTTGACTGAGCAGTGTTGGCCTAGTGGCTTCAGCGTGCGACACTCATCCCTGGCTGTGCACCAATGGACTTTCTTTCTATGTGCGCATTTAACTTGCTCGAACGGTGAATGAAAACATCGTGAGGAAACCGACATGTCTTAGACCCAAAAAGTCGACGGCGTGTGTCAGGCACTGGAGGCTGATCACCTACTTGCCTATTCGATTTTAAAATGATCATGAAACAGATTCAGAAATCTGAGGCCAAGACCTAAAGAGGTTGTAGCGCCATTTATTTATTTTTTATTATAGGATTAATTTCGATATGACAGCGTCCGAATAATCTGTTGACATACATACAGTCACAACATGAACACGTTCTTATTGATCATTGAAGCACATAGATCTTACTTAAATACTACCCAATTCTAACATATTAAATCATGTTGTCACACAGTCGAAGTTTAGACAGTAGTATACAAACTTTGAGTTTTCTCATATAGAAGTAAAATTACCGTTTTTATTTAGAATATAAAAGCCCATGACACATATTGCATTTCCACTTCCAGACAAAAACTGGCGAGGGCAGTTCGTCCGGTGCGTCGAGCGTGTCGGACGCGGGACCGATCAAGGCGACGCTGCCGATGTGGCGCTGCTCCAAGATCATGCAACTGCAGCGAGAGATACATCCCACCGTGCTCTCGTCGCTCGAGGGCATTGTGGATCAGGTACTGAGAGATATTTTCGCACGTTCATCTCTGATCTCGCATCATATTTCTTATAGAAACAAATGACTTCTAGGATTGTTTTTTTAAGATTACGTATTACGTCACGCTATTTTTGGAGATTATTAACAATAACGCGTAATTAAATCCCCGCCCCGTATCGTAACGTTTTACAAAAGGACTCTCTCCCTCCCCCACTCCCCCTCCAAATTCGTTACGTAATACTTGAACGCTCCCATAGCCAATAATTTATGAAAATTGTAATGTGTTTATTAGATTATTAAAAAAAATAGCCGGTTTTTGCAATCAATCTTATTGATGAGTTCATTTATCTAGGCATTAAGCTAAAATGCTTACTATAATTGAAGAAAAACATATAAAAATACTTTTGTACATTTCATCATACTCTTTCGTCATACAGATGGTATGGTTCCGCGAGAACTGGTACGAGGAGGTGCTGCGTCAGCTGCGCGCGGGTCTGGCCAAGTGCTACGTCGTCGCTTTCCATCACCGAGCGGCCGTAGGGGTGGCCACCGTCACGCCCCACACTCTCAACTTCATCAAGAAGGTCGTCTCCACCTTCGGCATCGGAGTCGGCATGAGTAAGTTGCTAACCTCCCCCACAGCTCCCAGCTCTTTGTCTATGAAAATCGACGCCTCGTATTTTTAATATACATATATATTTAAACAGGGCCTAAGTGTAACTTCTGGAAAGATCCAACCAAAAGGTCCAACTTATATTACAATATATAGATAACCCTACTCCATATCTAGTGTCCTGTCTATCCAATACATGGTGTTCCCCTATTCCTGCACAAATACAAAATAATGAGCATATGTTGTAAACACTCTTGTAAATTTCTATTTCATGTATTTCATTCACATTTAAATAAAATGACATTTTATTGTATCAACTTCGCTCAAGCTCAATGACAATTCTTTCAAATTTATTTGGTTAAAAGCTTGCAAATACTAACATTCTTTGTTTTAAGCCCTTTCATTCAATGCTCATATGATTTCATGAGTTTAAACCATATTCATTTAATAGTCACTGAAGTGTTTTTATTCATCGCAAAAGGAACTGAACCAGCTCTCCAATACTGGATCTTGGAACACACGAACAGATCGATAAAGCATTTATTTGGTCTGTAACATTCTTTTTCATGCGGCTTAAGCAGACGTTTTAAGTAGGTATTCGAATCAAATGTTGCATCAGCATCGATTAATTTGGAACTTTTGATTTAATTTCTGTACGTCCCTCGATGTTTGCCCATACATATGAATGTGACCCCGCATCCGATGTCCGATGTTGTACATACGGTTGACCATGGTTCCTCTTTTGGTTCGTAGTTAAGTCACCGATGACCGTTATTTTTCAGTTAGTGCTATGCGATTTGTTTTTCAAGATTATGTTGCGCTCGTACACAGAATGGAAGTAGTGGAATGAGCTTTTTTGAGATGTTAAATGTCGTTTGAGTGCAAAGGCGAGCGTCGATATACACATACTCCATTTTGTATGTCTACAGAAAGTGTTTCAAGTTCTGTAAGTGGTGCATTCTCTTCAGCTGCATCGGAGAGTCTCGCCAGGCGGGCGCAGGCCACGGTGCAGGACCCCGTCTTCCACAAGATGAAGACTCAGTTCACGGCTGACTTTGACTTCTCCCAGCCCAACGCTATGAAGCTACAGAATCTCATACAAAAGCTCAGAAAGTGGGTCAAGATTCTCGAGGCCAAAACCAAGGTTCTGCCCAAGTAAGTTTACTTCGAACGCAACTGTCATGTCCGTTGCTCGTATTAGTCGCTCATTACAAATACTTCCCGAGCCTCATATAAAAATGTATTAATTTATGTTTTAGGTCGTTCTTAATCGAAGAGAAGTGTAGGTTTTTATCCAACTTCAGTCTAAAGACGGCCGAAGTGGAGTTGCCGGGTGAATTCCTTTTACCGAAACACACGCATTATCACGTGAGAATCGCGCGTTTCATGCCACGAGTGGAGATCGTTCAGAAGCACAATACGTACGCACGGAGGTTGTACATACGCGGACACAACGGAAAGATATACCCGTATCTTGTGGTCAACGACTCGGGGTTAGGAGACGCGAGAAGAGAAGAGAGAGTCCTCCAACTGTTGAGGATGTTGAACCACTACCTCGGAAAGCAGAAAGAGACTTCTAGAAGGTTCCTTCACTTCACGGTACCGAGAGTTGTGTCTGTGTCGCCGCAAATGCGTTTGGTCGAGGATAATCCTAGCTCTCTATCTCTTTTGGATATTTATAGGACCGAATGTGCTAACAGGTAACTTTTATCTTTTTTTTTTAGTTTATGTTTTAAATATTTCAACTGAATGTTTTCATATTTTCAGGTATTTTATACCGTGTGGATACAGTATGTGACCAGATTGCCTCGTATCTCCTAATAAACTTAAGTTTCTTATTTCTACTTTCTTGATAGTATTTATTTCAAAAAAGATTCTCGTTATTAGTTTGTTGAAAAAAAAAAACGAAGGCTTGCACTCCGGGAGTGCCGGCAGAAGTGAAAACTTACATATTAACGTTGTGCATTTTTGATATTTCGGAATGTTTAGGTAATAATTTTGCACGAATTGCTTTAATTATCAGTATAAAAGTACTATCATTTATATGGTAGAATACAATATTTATTTATTGCGCTATCGTACACAAACATGACAATTTATATTACATTAAATACGCCGCGCCAGCTGTCTTCTCCATCTGTCTTACGAATTTTCGATCAGGTCACGTGTCCTGACGCGAGTTTAACATTTTTCACCCATTCCAAAATATACAACGCTAAAGAAGTTTTCACCTCAAAAAAAATGTAGATGTAGTAATGGTTACGAGGAGTTTCCTTTATTTTTATGTATATTAAACACTATTTAGTTTTACTAAAAATGTTTTTATTTAGGGGCTTGGAATACGACGCACCAGTAGCGCGTTACTACGAGCGACTGGCTGCTGTTCAGGCGAGAGGATCGCAAGCCTCACACCAAGTACTCAGGGATATACTACGAGAGGTAAAACTCCATTATGTATTGTTTAAATTATTTATGTATTATTGCCTAGACATTGAAAATGTTTAACATTCTGTTTACAAATTTATGATTTTGGAGAAATATTTTATATAAAATAATTGCTAATAAATAAAAAACAAGGCATATTATTATACTGTTTCAGGAAATTCCTCAGACACTAAAATATAATGTATTTTCGACAGGTGCAAGCTACTATGGTTCCACGGGGAATGCTCCGCGAATGGGCAGCAGCTACCTTCCCAGCACCCACGGACTATTGGACCTTCCGCAAGATGATGACGCTGCAGCTGTCTCTGGCTAGCTTCGCGGAATACGTCCTGCATTTGACAAGGCTGAACCCGGATATGCTTTATGTGCACCAGGACTCGGGGCTTCTTAACGTGTCGTACTTTAAGTTCGACGTTGACGACACAACTGGTATGTCAACTATATATGTATAACGCACACACACACCATACATTGCACATTCTCACACACAGCTCGACAGTCAAATTATTAGTAATTAATATTCGTCGTATATATTATGATGTTATCCGTTTTGGCTAAATTTTTTTAAATTCTTATATTTCATATATTTTTCATTTGTCTATTTTATAAAACAGTTAAATAAATAACTGCTTTAGCACGACATGCATTGTTCGATCAGTGTAGTAAGTGAACTATACATTTGTATGTTTCTGTGTAAAATTGTTGTATGCTTTGTGATGGTGTCTATACCCTTAAAACCCCTTATACTCTGATTTTTTATTGCGTAGAATTCTGACATTTCATAAGTGTTGCTACCATAAAAGTTCTCCACCGAAAAAGGGACAAATTTGACTTCTTTTAGGGCAATAAAAAAACATACGTATTTTTTATGTTTTACCTACAAAAAGGTAAATCTAAATATTTACTTACTCAAGTGACCTAATACAAAAATAACAAATATTTCAATATTTCGAACAATATATCGATATATTGACTTTAATTACTTTATTGTACATATTATTAAGCTGGCATCACTGCCTACTTATTCCAGGTTTAGTAAACCTTTTTAAAAAAGTAAAATTTTATCTTTATTTGTACGTTTTTTACTGTTCGTGATGAAAATAAACATAATTACCTCTCCCCACAATTAATGTGGATCACGGCACTTAATAAATTGGGTACATTAACTAACAATAAAATGTTAGACTCAGACGTTCAGACTCGTATTAAAATTGAAAAATGTGCCCGGCCTAAAAGGTTTGCCATTACTGACATGTCAAAAAATGATAGCTGTCAGAATTCTATGGAATTAAAAATCAGAGTATAGATATATTTTTTGAATGGAACGTTGATTCGTTCTCGATCTAGCCTAAAAATTATTATACGAAAACTTGACGAGAACTTCGCAAAGTTCATTCTAAGGATATCTTTAACAAACTTAATTTTGGATATCTAAAACACGAGTTCTTCATTTTTTCTGTAGAAGAGCACTGGAAGGCCATTCTTTTTCATAGAAAAATGTAATCTTAACAAGTCAATAAAAACAACGCGCGTGTCGATCTGTTGATACTTTTAGGCATCAAATTTCTGATGTTTTTATTTTTTTATCGCACCAGATAATAAAGTTGTGATACAGCCTTCTGAATAACCTGTTTAGACGTGCTAATTAGCCGATTATCTGGTGCTTTGTTTTCCTGTACCGTAAGTAATCTAAAGATAAGGTAATTACGTCAACTGACGTATAAAGTTTTTTTTTAAATTCATACGAAGAATTCGAATAACTTTTTATTAGAACCATTCTAAAATGTTATAAGGCTGCCTACGCACTGGCGACCATGGTCGCCGCGACCTGGCCGCGGCGGCCAGTGAATTCTGAACTTTATATGGCCATCGCTATAGCCCCTACGCACTTAGCGGCCAGCGACCAGCGGCCACCGTTGGCCGCGGCGTCTAATTTGATGCCACGCGATGCCGTCCGCATGTCGCGCTTGCCTACGCACCGGCGACCAGGGCCGCGGCGGCCTGGCCGCGTCTATGGTCGCCAGTGCGTAGGCTGCCTTATATAATAAATTAGGGCCAAACTATAATCATATATGTTGGAGCAATGGCGCTTGTATCTGCCATTGTCATTATATGTCACAGAGCTCGTAAATTAACAACGTCAAAGTCTAATCAGTTTATAACCGTTAATACTTGTGGTTAATTCGATTCGTTAAAATTCAGGTCGTGATTTCTCGTTATTGTGCCTAGTTCCCCGTCTACTTTCTCTATCTTACCCTCTTATCCCGTCAATTTATTTCTGTTTCACTCTGTCATATAAAATAAAACAAGAAAATTACTTTTAATGCATGCATAAATGGCAAGTCTAAATTATTCTTTCCGATTGTAAAACCTGTCATTAGTTGCTTGATATATTTTATACTTTTTTATAATGCAAAATACATAGACCAGATTTTGTTATTTTGGAATTAAATATGATTTTATTATAGCGAAGAATAATTTGAAAGTATAATGGGGTTGATGTAGATAGCAAGTTTTTATTTTAACACGTTTTGACCACATTATAGAATCATTTTATTGCGCTTATTTTAGGGATATTTGTGGAATGAAAATCACAAGATTACTGTGATATTTAAAGCCTTAAAAGCATAAAGATTAATTGTCAGCCTTGCATTCCTCAAACAAGTTCTGCATTTTTATATTTCTTTTACAGTCTCCATTAAAAACGTTGTTTTGGAATTTTTTGCAATGGCCCTAATAAAACATGGTTAGAGCAATAAAACTTTATTACTTGTATTAGGTATTCATAATAAGAGGATTGATTATATCTATAAATATAATAATTAGTCGAATTCAAGTTCCAAATCCACATTTTGCCTATGAAGAGCCAAACAGTTTGAATCCTTCAGTTCAAAATAATACACATCGTTTCTATCACTCGTTTCTTATAATTTCCGTAACCATACCAGAAGATAATGAAAAGCAAAATACGAAAATACGTGTTTTGTTTAATTGTTGTCTTTCACACTCAAAGGAAACGCGTCATTTCGTCTTTTGTTTTACATTTTCACGAGACTATTTCTCCTTCTTATTATTTCCAGCTTCAATAGATATCGTGAAAAGTTCATGCTTATATTAATTATGGACATTGCATGTTTGCAACAAATAATAATATCATAATAATTCCAATCGAATAATATGATCGCGCTCTGTGTTCAGTCACATGGAACCAATATGAATACTAATTTATTTCTAAAACTAATCGTAAAACAAACTTTAAGCTGTTAATACCTAAATACACCGGCAATGTGTTATTCCTAGAGTTATAAAGAATGCCGCAGGAGTTTGTGTTGTTGTCAATAGGATAGTTCCAAGGAAGACAACCAAAAATCTAGAACCACAGACGAAGTTTAATTTTTTTGTCTTTGTATTTCAATTTCCCGCCTATTTCAGATTACGTCTATGTATATTAGATTGGTATAGTCACAATATAACCGGATGTATTCGCATTAACATGCATGATAGAGTAATTAAAACCATAGTTAAAAGCTATTAAAATAAATATTATAAACAGTCTTATAACCGATGTCTTTTTGTTTTTAATGACGCTATTTTAAATGTGGAGCTTGTTTGCCAAGTAAAAAAAGGTTTTTATGTATGCAAAGAGAACTCGTTCTCCGAGACCCTAAGATTGTGATGGTGCAAATAATAGTTGGATCGGATCAGGGAGAGTTCAAAGGATTTTCTATTATAATATAAATAGGTGCATAGTTTTAGGTATACTAAAATAATATATTTCTATTTTTTATTATAGTTATACATTTACTATATTAAATATATAATGTGAAATACGTGATTTTATGTACTTTTGACATCCGAATTTAAAATTATTTTATTTTCCATAGCACATTACATCAAAGTATTAATAAACGTATTACGTGAAATTCAACCTTATAATTTCTAAGTTCCATGGAATCCCTAACTAACCTAACGGTTATTTTTTTCTCCGATTAAATAAGATAATTGTAAAAAGAAAACTGTGGTGGTTTAAGATATGAAGGCGGTACAAAGTCAATTTTTTTTGTAGGAGAGTTGGACGGTAACCGTCCAGTACCATTCCGCCTGACGCCAAATATCGCAGAATTGCTGACGAATATCGGAATAACTGGACCCCTTACTGCTTCTGCAATTGCCGTCGCCAGATGCCTTGTTACACCTAACTTTAAGGTAATTATAAAAAACATCCATTGCCACATGGGCTAGACATATTTGTTAGTTATAGTGACAAAATCTTTGACCACGGAAATAAAATATAATAAAATGCAACTGGACTTATTAAAAATAATATCTATATCTATCTATATAAGTGAAAGTTCTTTGGCAAAAAAAATTTTAAGTCTTGTTCATATTTATACAAATCTAAAACTTTAGATTTTCGAGACTTAGAGGGAGGGAAAAGGAAGATATGTTAGGAATTTCATGAATTTAATTTTTATACTTCGATAATAAAAACACGTGACATTTTAATTTACAATTCATCATTTGAGATTTCAATAAATAATTTTGCATAAAATATGTGTACGCACTAATTATGTACTTTGTACGCGCGCACTTTTTTACGAATCAAACAATTTAAAAATATAAAATTCAACTTGGATTTGTAATTAATGCAGTTAATCAGATTTAAGTGTCTTGATTTTATTAATTAAACTTGTTTTAATCGTACTTCCTATAAATATTTGTGACTTGCAGAAAGGTTAAAGTGGCAATAAGTTCTGACATTTAATGTCATACTCAAAGGCCACTTCTAGCTGTCCCTTTCATGAGTATACTGTAAACAGAGATAGCAAATTTTTTTGCAGCTCTTTATTTTTGACTACATAATTTAGTCTGATGATATGCATAAAAGGAAGCTTTTAATAATGCATAATGCAAATCCAATGTTAAGATTTATTAGTCTCACAAAAACAATATCTTGCGATGACGTGGGTATTTAAAATAACCCACACCAAAGATTTAATTAAAAATATGTATATTGTTAGTCTTAACGTCAACCAAAATTAAATCTAGTTTTAAGAGCTGACAAAACATCTTTTGAAGTGAAACTTCTTTAGGCGCATGAGGGTAATTTTTTTACGGATACGTCACGAAGATGTGCAGCGTTTTTGTCGAAGAAAAGGGAGAGAGCGATTGAGACCTATTGAGAGAGAGTGAGAAGGGCGAATTACCTTGTAGAAATTCGATTTTTAAAATTAACATTTCGTTAAGATAATTTATGAAATACATATTAGTATTTTATATTTTATGCAAAATAATTTATTGAAATCTCAAATGACGAATTGTAAATAATTAAAATGCCACGTGTTTTTATTATCCAAGATATAAATTAAATAGATAATAATTTATAATTTGTATTAATTTTCGACACGTAATAATGACAATTAAATTCCTTACATATCTTCCTTTTTCCCTCCCTCTAAGTTTTGGAAATTTTTAGATTTGCATAAATATGAACAAGACTTAAAAAATTTGTTTGCCAAAGAAGTTCACATTTGAACTCACGCACTTTTTCATTTATTAAATTTGATAGTCCTGAAGACGTGATTTGAGACGGCCCTTAATCAAGTAAATTTTAAAATGTATTTAAAAAAATGTTTACAACTTACATGGAACGAAAACACTTAATGTTAACCATTATAGCTTTTAAAATAATTTATATATTCAAGTATTTACTTCGTCCATTGTTTCAGATACAATCGATCCTACGGACGATATTACGTGACGAAATGGTGACCGGATACCGTAAACGTATAGAAGACAAGTCGGGAGTGCCGACACCCGGCACTTCGACCGACAACAAATCTACGGAAATTGACAATGAGACCATTGTTAATATGGTTAACAAGGCTGTTACTATGATTATGAACCGTTTGAACTCTCTCGCCTTGTTCGACGGACCCGAAAGCAAAGTCGCAACCTTAGTCACAGCCGCCAACAGCCATGACAATCTGTGTCGTATGGACCCGGCCTGGCACCCCTGGCTATAAGTTTTCTATTTTAAAAATTTATCTTTGTTAAGCTTAGATAGGTACCAATACAGGTGATATCTTTTGTAAGGTTAAAGCATTTTCAAATGCATCTTTGTATTTTGGGATGATGTCCCTTTGATCTCGTATATTAAATAAATGTTATAAGCGATGTGTTGTTTTATTTGGTTGGTTGTGATGTTTAGAACTGGAGTGGACGTCTATGTAAGTGGTTTTAATTAAAATTGTTTGATAGTAGTAATAACAGCCATATTCGTAAACAAGATAAATTGTAGTATTTTTTTTTAAATAAAAAGGCTTTTTAATATTTTGATGCACACAAGTTTAAAATTAAAACTTGTAGATTAGCTAGAGGTAAGATTCAATCAGGAGTTAAGCTTTTAGGCATGATAAAAATTGATTTGACGGTACATAAATTAATTATACATTTCTTGTGCTGCTGTTTAAAATAATGTAAAAGCAGCGAAGAGAGCCAGAGATGGTGGTTGCTGTGGCTGGTTGCCAAGCAGTGAGCACTGAGCTGGCAGTAAGGCAGTATGGAGCAGTTGAAGCGTCGGGCGTCGGCGGGGAAAGGCGGCGGGCGCCACGTCGGCGAGTCCCCTCCCGCGGCCCTCGCCCTCCGCTCTTCAGCTCTCCCTGGCCCGTGGCTCAGTCCGCCGCGCGGCGTCAGTCTGACCGAGTGTGTTGCGCATCCTCGCAATCCCGAAGTGCCCGACCTCTGGATCGGACCGTTTGCGACATTCGACAACCCCGCCCCGTGCTTTTCCCCGAGTTGCATTTCGATTAGTGCGAAGAGTGCATTCGCTGCCCGCGATCGGCGACTCCTCCCGCCTTTATTTATGTTGTCGTTGTGGTGTGGTGAATATTTGTGCTGTACGGACGAATACCGGATTATCTGTGCGCTCGAGTTTGTGGATATTACAAACGACCTGTGGTTTTTCCGCGAAGGTAAGTGAAATTTTTCCCATATGTTGTTGCCGTATTACTGTTGCGATGCCGCGACGCGACGTGGCGCTCCTAATCGCACAATAAAAACAATGGAATACATTGATTTTTACTTTATACGGTAGATACAATAACATAATATGTCCAGCGGTGAATAGGTTAAAATTGTTTTTACACGTAGACGTTCCGCTTTATTTGTTTTTGTGACGTCATTCGTATTGGCAGGATGTAGTTCTTGGAATCCAAGATCTATCACTGCAATATTAACGAATCTAGTTGGCTGTCTAAAATCTTGTTAGAATTGGTCCTATCCCACTATTCCATATGGTGGACGGATACAAATGGGTAAGAAAACATGGAGGAGAGCGGGCGTCGTGGTCGGCGCGGGGTGGTGCGCGGCCGGTCAAGCGACCGCATTCCTTGTGGAATGCCGGGCTATACGCAATGTCAGTGTGACTGCGAGCCTCTTGCTTCTGCACTCACCGATGCACATTAATTGCAACATTGTGCTTGCTGGAATGTTCGTGTGTGTTTGGGAATTGTATTCGTTGCTAATTGTGGGCGTTGATTGACATGACGGCGCAAGTCTCGTGCTGCCACCCACGTAACATTATTGTTAACCTTTATTTAAATTCTGCAATCTTTTCTATTGGCATTTAAAGATTCCTCGATCGAATCTACGACGCATTTATGAAGGTAGACATAAATTATACACAAAAGTCAACACAAACAGCTGTATTGTTTGTACTGAGTTTGTTATGATCAATTATCAGCCGCAGGATTTGGGTATTTCGTCTTGAATCTCGGATAGTATTGATTTATCACGAGGTGATAATTGATTCGAAGTTGCAAATCCGATTACTATGTTGCCCTTATGTCATGAACATCGAACAAGCCTTTAAAATTTTCCACAACGCATTGTACGATCTCGTTAAGAGTGTATGACAACGAGCAAAACGTTTGATAACGCTATTTCGAAACTCGTCCGTTGCGTCGTCCTAGGTATGTCACACAATTTGGGCATTATTAATTAATGTCGCTGCTATACTGATTAATAATGGCAAAAGGTTAACGACGAGAACTTAACGGGTCTTCCAAATTGTAAATATCTCTGAAAACGGTTCAGTGTTCATGCCATGTTGACTATTTTAATAAAGCATTAGATATAACTTTATAACAACAAATTTTCCTTGTTTATATCATACAGGTGCATAAAGTCGTAGCAAATCTATAATTTTAAATGTTACTATGTAGTTAAGAACAAACAGCTATTGAGAATTGAGAGGAATAAACAAAAAAATTTGAAATATTATTGAGTAGGTATGTAAATGATTTAAATCAATAAATTAATGAGAAATGTCAAGGTGTTTCGGCAATAATACGAACACCTGCGATATTTTTCTATTAAGATTTATTCAAGGATTGTTTACCTCACCTATCTAAATCTTTATATTTGTTTTTTATCGCACGATTTCTGAATCTTATTTGTGCAACAAAATAAATTCTCAACATTAAATTAAAATGAATTAAAATATGCAATTGCAATGCAATTTTTTGTTAAATATGAAAAAAAATATGTGGGTAGTCGCTGCATTTTATCTCGTATTTATTTCGTGTAATAGGTACGTTATTAATACAATTTAAAAATAAAAAACGTGTGTGTACTTATCTACACGCGTTAGAAGTTATACTTCTTTGGCTCAATAAGATAAAAATAATTAAAAAAAATTAATCTACGTTTGTGGAAAAAACGATAATAACAATAGAAAAAACTAAAATGTTTTGACTATAGCTAACTTCAGGGTGTCGGATTTTGTGACGGTGTGCGCGCGCGTAAAAATTTACTCTAATAATTTATCCCTAACGCGCCAAAAGAAGTAAAACTTCAAAAATATCCCGACCACAAATTATTTAACACAGAGATGAAGCGATAAACGGTCAATTCCGAGAATTAACAAAGGCGCGTGTTTTAGCTATCTAAAATGAGATTAAAGGTCACTGAGATTGTGTAAATTTGACCCGACACCCGGACACCACTAAGATAATATTTAAATACCTAACGCTTACAGTAACATTAATTTGTTTCATTCATTTAATAGCGTTATTTTTTTGCATGACAAAGGATAACAATAAACTATTGTTTCTAACTAAAATATTAAATCTAGTAGCAGTATATCAAATTAATATACTCTTCTGTTTCGTGAGTAAACCTTCAAGTTAATTGCATTCCGCGGTGAGACCCCTCTCACCGGCTTTAGTACAATGTGCAGTAAATTGCATCGCGAGGACGAAAATCCTTAGTAATTTACTATTAACTGCCTTCGTCAATGTCCACGGTGTTCTTAATAAATAAATAAACTGTGTAAAGGATGTGACTCCTGATTTAGAGTTAATGATTTTAGTTAAGATTTGTAACATAGAACGAAGGTATAGGAACGGATAACGGTTCCATCGTGTTTGTAGAGGCTGTGCGCGTGTGCGTGTCAGACTCACACTCATAAACAGTAATCACACAGGCACAAATACAAGCATAAAACGCTCACTGTAGCAGGGCCGTTGAACCGATTACCCGAGGAATTTCTCCACAACGTGCAACGTTGCGCACCGTCTCTATCGTGGACGTAGAAGAAAATGTTAAGAAAGAGAGATCCAACAGCGAAAAAGTGTCATAAATACGTTTCAAGCATTTACGCACACAGGGCTTCTAACTTTGATAAAGTCCTTAACTAAGCCGTCTCAGCTCAGAAGGATGTGATCTTTAATCAATGTTTAGATATATACCGCGTCATATAGGCAATATTAACAGCATCACCTAAATTACAATATAATAATAAATACAAAACGTATTGGTTTCTCTCCATAAGAGATAATTTAGTTGATGATCGCAATGCTGTTATTAAATAATTAGAATGGTCAGAAGTCTCGGTAAAAGTAAAGTGCTATCAATAAGTTGCATAAGTGAGCGTTCTCTTTCAAAGTTTCGACATTTACCTGCGCGTGAATTGCACATTGGCTGTTGCACAAACATCCGCTTCAAACCTCGGCTTAGATGACAATCAACATTTTGTTATGAGAATTTTAATTATGACATTTTTAATTGAATACTTTAAACTATGGGCTTCAGTGGCGGCGTTATTTCGTGAACATTCTGATCTTTATACTTGATACATATAGGTACTGTTCCTAAAGATAGTGCCTTTTCTAAATATACTTGAACTTGCAACTTAATAATAAAATATATAAAACTGCCCCCCAAGACAAGATCACTTGAGATTTATTTAGAAAAACGGGCCTTCAGTCTCAAATCGGGCGGGCAAGTGAACGCAGCGACCTTGGGTCCGTGCCGCCTCGCGGACGTTCGTTGAACCAAGCTCTGCGCCCGCGCACCTCGCACAACCCGTTCTGCTATGATTATGAGTAATTTCCCTAAATTATATTTACACAAAAACAACGTATATACGACGTAATTTTAATATTACGCTTGAACTCTTTCATTACCTTGATTTTAATAATGAAAGTATTATGTAGATTTGGGATAACGTAACTTTTGTTTACATAATAAATTTGAGTATTATTAATAAATTTCGAGATTAATATTTGTTATAAATTATTTATTATATCTTTAGGCCAAAAATAATTGACTCGAAAAGTTAATCTTTTTATTTGTATGTGGCATGTCAAATAATACAAAGACAATATAGAATAAAAAGGTCGATAGCATCGTGCCAACAGTTATCAGCTACCAACTATATTTAATTCAATCTTTAAAATTTAAACTTTAACTAGACTTAAGAATTGCTGTAGACGACTTCAGTACCTAGACAGGAACAATGACCGCCTTATTACAAAGCATGAATATCACGCCGCTAAGTTTTTTGGCAAACACTCCCAGCAGTACGGTATGGCTTATAATACTAAATTTGCTGATAAAATAAAATTACTCATAAAATAGTAATCATCCGGGATAATAACGTTATCTTCAATTATTACACCTACAGTTTTGCAGTGGTATTAATTTCCCTGACGTTTTTCTGTTGTTTGCCACAGGATACGTTGGATTTTCCTCATTGAAACGGTGAGTCGTATCGCCAGTGAACACGTTTAAGACATTATTTATTGCGTCTTCATGTACGAAACAGGTTGCATGCTATTTAAAGCTGTAATATTGTGGAATTGAAACCCCCTCTAATCATTTACATTCCTAGATGCGGAGAAACTGGCCTTCGTTTCAATCATCGCACACGCAGTCCAATAAATCTTACACAATTACGAGATACGACCGTTTAAACTACCCAAATGTGTTGTCATGCGCAATGAAATCAGAACGAGAAAATCGCATATCGTACAAACGATTTTTTATGATGACAATAGTAAATATAAATTAGTATTATATCGGCGGATACGCATGTTTTGATTCAATTGTAACCAGCGCTAATGACTTGTACTGCGCAGGTGACGACAGATGTTTGCGATCTCTCCAACAAGTAGGCACTTTCTCCGAGTGCACTTCATTTGTGAGCTCAAGTCACGGTGCATTAGAAGCCAATTTGAAAACGTCATTTACGAATGTAACTATGTTATTTGAATTGTACCAGAAGATAACCGAGTGACGAAATATTATATCTTTGTTTAAATAACGAGATTGTCAACTGAACTTTAACTATATCGGTCAACTAGGAGCGTGAAAATTCAATTATAGTAGAGATCGAACGGGGAAATTCGGCGCTGAAAACTGAATTAATTTCCAGCTACCTGGACTGCGAGTAGTTACGAAAAACCAAAAAAACCTTTATAGTACACAGTACTTAATTGATTTGGGATTATATTTCCATTATTCCTTTTTTCACAATTGCGCAGTTACGAATCAATTTATTAAGATAACTTCATTTTACCTATACTTACCTACATACCTACTACTAAAATAAAGAAAAAAGATAGTGTAGCATAATATCTATGGAAGAAAACTACAAACCAGAAAAGCATTTCTATGTACATAATATAGACGGATCATTCATAATTTTATATACAAATGTATTTGAAATTCAATTCAATCAATTAGTCCATCGAAAAAAATGGTAAAAGTACTAACTAATGAAATAAAAACTTAAACTAATTTGTATATTACTTTAAGAGGTTGAAATAAAACAAAATTCATTCTTATTATTAAATTGTTTATTCTTAGTTCCGAACTCATCTATTTTTATTCGCCGTGACAACAGATTATGGCTAATTAGATTTCTCGTCTTCACTTGACCATGGCATAAGATTAATGCATTTCATAAATCATCATCTAATCTAAAATAATATGCTTTTAAATTTTCGAATAGATAAAAATAATTAATTCGTGTTTTACGCATAAAATATGTAAATATTTTAGACTGATAATTAGATTATCGTGTAGATTATCTACGGTGTTTAATGATAACTTCAAATATAAATATTACCGATGTTTATTCAAAAAATTCTCAATTTTGGTAACCCATTATAAATAAATCAGACGTATGTACATGTTACTGTAAAAGCTCGAACTGCAGTAAATCCTAAGATATTCCAGTAAAACCTAAGATCTATCAATTCCTAATGGTAAATGTCCCAAAAGGTTTGCTATTTGAACTTTTACCACCATTCCGTTGGTAAATCTTAGGATTTACATTAATGGCACGGATATATAACGTTCATACGAGTATAACACGTGTCAAAATCAAACTATGCCAACTGATCTGTATAAGTTTTTTTTTATTAAAAACAATAATCGATGAAGCAGGATACTATTTCTGAATGTCTGAATAATAGTAAGAAATTTTAATAATAATTTAAGATATATTTGCAATGATTTTATTGTAAAATACACACGTTTTCACTGAATAATGTAGAGAGATGTAACAAGTGGTGCATCGTGGATGCTGGGGTATGGGTGCGATCGATACGGCGGGCGGGCGGCGCCCTGCAGCCAGATCTGCTCAGCGACACAAATAGCCGACCCCCCTGCCCCCGTAATAAGGTTATTACAACCCCCTGTTTACCTGGGCTGAGTGCAGGTAGCGCATTTATAGAATTATTTTATCCTATAACTAATGTTTGAACAATTTTTAAAGTGATCTGTGTCCTAATTAACACGAACAATTAAAAAAAAACACTTTTTTACCGGATTGAAGTTATGTATTGTTATATACTTATAATTATTTTATTATTATTTTAATAAAAGACAATACTATAATACGAACCAATTAAAATGCGTGGCGTTTTTTTAATCACTGCATTAAAATATGAATGTTTCTTTGCAAAAGTTTCTAGGTATATACCTTATACTTGATATATAGAATGACGACAATGTGTATGTATTTGGCATCGTTGCTCTTAATCTACACGGCCATAACAATTCTGAGAATGGTCTGTGACAATAGTAAACTGAGACATTTATTAATGTGAGTGTATTCGTAGCTATTTGAGGTACTTTACATCATTACTCAAGAATGTCTACTTTCACCTACTTTTGCTATGTGGAAAATCGCTAAATTATTACCCACCGCAAAGTAATAATTATTAATCACCGCATATACGATTACAAATGTAACTGTTAAGTAGCTTCGTACTAAATATATGAGTGCAGATTTAGGAACATAATTATTTTCAAATGTCAGTACTTAAGAATCTACACGTCGATGCCACCCCCTTATAGATAATTCAGAGATGGATAAGTCAATTGAACTTCAATTATCGCTGACAGTTCTGTGTAGTCTATAGTCTGTAGTCATCCGTGTAATCTTAAGATCGAATCGATCTTTTATATCGATATACCGTATGTCTACATAATGTGCACGAAAGTAATTTTGTTGTATGGTAATATAGGCTTTGTTGTAAAAACTACTCATTGTTTCATCCACATAAGTGATCTCTCGACAAATTCATATCCTAGCTGAATACTTATAAGATTCTAATAGGATTGTAAACGGTTGACTACTTCTATAGTTCATAAGCCCGCGTCGCAATACCTAAGGTCGTTTTTCCGCAGATTAGACATAATTATGCAAATATCCTTCGATTAGAAAATGAGGTTGGAAGATAGCTTGGATCTTATAATATTTGATTTTATATTACCCCCATCACAGGAAGAACTTCACTTAACTAAATAATATTAGAATGTGTTGAATAACACTTTTATTTATCAAATAAAATTCTATTTTCTATAACAATTACTGTAGCTTATGTCACAGAATAAAGAAAGAACCAAGCATAGACAATACAAATTGAATTTGGAGTGAGTTTAGGAGGCGCGAAATTCGGACTAATATTTAACAATGAATTACATTAAAATATACATTTTATTTGCAAAACAATAAATAATACACAAGCTAATAATAACTCATGATTAACTCGTATGACTGTGACACTTTGTTTAATTGTATTTATCAATGGGGGTGGTATCTTTTGCACTTTGACATTTCATTGCGAACGTGAATCACTGAACAAAAACATGTGTTGTGAATGACATTTACCTACCACGTGACATGCAATTTATTATCTACACAATAAACATCGCGTCTAATTGCCTCATTATTTCAAATAAAACGCTATAAAAACCTGTTGATAAGACAATTATTGTTATGAAGGTATGTTCATGCATATTAATAATAATTTTACATTCCCATATGTAAACAGTATTTATAAAAAAATATCTGTTACGTTACAAATTTAACTCACTCGAGATGTGATTTTATATTTTAATTGAAATAGATAAGATATTTATGATAAAAAACGTATTTTGGAACACTACAATCTATGTTTGTATGAAATATCTATAGTGAAAAAGTATAACTAAAGTGAAATACCTACCTACATAATATTTTCCCACTTAAAGGCAATCATTAGAGTTTTCTTTCCTTACTTCCCATAAAATCTTATTAGAAACGCATTTATATTGGTATTTTTATGAAATCAACCGTTTGATAAATGATATTAAAAATAACAAGGATTTAAACTCGAAGTCTAACGATCCTATCATTTTATCGTTTCGACTTTTTGAAGCTTAGTCATTATTTGAACATAGACTACGTTGACTATGAGTTAATGACTGTGCCATGTGTCCTAATATGAAAACCAACGATGCAAACCAAATTAATATTTGCTGCTCTTTGAAATTCTGTAATAACTTAATTTATATAACAATTTTTGTTGACTTATTCCTGAACTGACAACTAATGAACTAAACTAAACTTAATTACTTTACTTTCCTGAACTTAATTTATTTAAGTTTGTATAGTTACTATTAAGCTCCTTTTATTTACTTTATTTATTTAGCATCAAATGATAAGACGGCTTCTATGCCACGGCAAGGAAAAACAAATTTTATAAATTGTTAATTTGTTAAATTGATTGTCAATAAAGGAAGAAATGGCTACCAAAATACATATTTGTGACGTTTTTAAATAAATAATATTTTTATGTATTATAATTCTTTGTATACCGTATTCACTGGTAGGTATTAATTTGGCACACAATTATAGGTATGTAATTGTTAAATACGTTATTTTCGATATCTTTAAGTATTGTGAGCAATTAATACAGCAATTAAATAAAAGCATTAAAATTTCTAGAAAAATATTTGGAATATTAAGATTTTATACGGCATTTATGATCATGAAATCGAACATCATTGCGTGTTCACTTGATTGAATCAAACGAAAGTGGGACAATGCACCCAAACTGTAACATGCTAATGCTGGTCTCATGCGTCGTCAATTGTATTAAATCAAAACATTATTACCGTATATTCTTCTTTTAATGCTTCTCCATTACTGGATTTTGGCCGTCTCGTGAAGAGTGTCATGTCCTATACGAGATACAGCAACTCTTCCGCAGTTGCAATACCCGTCCACTAACGTTACGAAGCTATGATTTCTTTCTTCTATCAAATCGCCGGATCGGATTTTACCCATTATATTTAATTATCGGCAAATAATGGTCATAGCGCAACACGTGGTCCAGGTATGCAACTTTCCGTTGTTTAATGTTCTGCATAAGTTTTTTCGACATTCCAACTCTATAGGAATCCTTCTGGATCCAGCTTATACGAAGCATACGACGTTAGCACCACATCACTTGTGAGCGCCGGCGGGTATCTTCTACCGTATATAATTTCTGATTTATTAACACCAAAATTCTATTTCAAGAATAAAGAACAGAGACATTTAACGATTCACATACACTTCGTCGTCTACCCTCAAATCACTTTAAGTAACAACAATATTGCGAGTGATATTTACGTTTATTCAAATGAGATTAATTTATATTCACGGTGACATCAAAGGGCTCGGCTTAGTAAAACATTTACATCTGGTGTTCGCACAGTGTCGCCGACAGCTGCACATTTGGAACGCATCCTGAAGCATCACTCAGATAAAGAGACAGCTCTCGCCAGATTGAGCATACGAGATTTTTGCGTATGCCACATACATTATTAATGTATTATGAACTGCGCGCAACTTCACAATTGGATTAGATACTTTTATACTTATATTTTTTATAGTTCGTATCAAATTCGTCTATAATTGTTTTGCTTATGAATAGCTTCCGCCCGCTTCAATAACAATAATTCATAACAAATTTACATAAAACCATAACGAAATTATCTAAACCTTCCTCAAGAAAGTATCTCCAGGTAACATCCGATTTTAAAAACCCAATCGGGTGACTTCAACAGAAAAAATTAACAATACGTCTATTTTTTAAAATAACGAAGTTCTTGAATTTGACATGCCTTTATGTAATTATGGTTTTGTATGCAGTAAACATTGATTGCATAGACAGACGCGTTATAAATGTGTCATACATAAGATGAGATAAACAGCTGAGACTCAGCTGATTTCGTTCCCGTCGATCAAGCGTGGCCTAAGTGTGGGTTCGTTGCTTAAACTATCAAATGTACTTACTAGTATTATCTAGAAAATATGTATTCTACGTATATCTCAAGATGGAGAATATTGAATCAGTGGCCACCAGCAGCGCAGCCGTGCGTACACAATTGAAACGCCGAGATGTGATTGGCGAATGTGTCTGGAATGTATGATTTGATTTGCTATTGACTTTTCAAAATGATTTCAGTTCACTACTGGGACTTTAGTACCGCAATCGACTTGTTTCAAAACTGTTCTGGAATTCATGTTATTTGTTGCACCATTTATTTTTGTTCATAGTAAACTAGACTAATACTAACATATCACTAAAGTTTGATATCGAAGGCCGTTAGTACCAAGTGTCGCAAGCACTTGGGCCGCTCACCTCGCCGGTGTCTGCGGGTCACGCGCAACTCCGATTCCTTTCTAAAGTGCTTTCTATATACATTTGCACGGTCTGCATCGCTTCAAAGCACTGTCTCACCTTCATGCTTTTCCAGGTGAATTGTATTGGGTTTCAGTGTAACCAAATGTGAATTTGTAAGATGTGTCAACACTTCTGGTTGCATGATTCAAGTTACAACCGAATCAATTTATTGAGCGCTTGCCGCTTGCATTTTACATTAACATTCCGATTGCGGTTCGTCATTTGCGATTGAGCTTATATACGGTACATTCTTTGTGTGACATTTGCTGAAGATACTTTATTTTGAAGGTCCATGATGTAACTTTAACACTGTTGAGTACCTATACATAGAACGGAAAGTAAATTCCGTTGCACAACGTCTTGAATGTCTCTACCTCGTAATTTTGTACGAATCGAAAGGAATCGACTGTGATAGACAACGCTAATTAGAGTTCATTGCTGTTTAAATCCCAAGGCATATTGTCGGCACCGTTTATTAGAAAGTTGTGATGTAACCATAGACTGTAGAGTGTAGATAACATCCACGTCTTATTTCTTTCTAATTTTAAACTACCGCCTTTTATTTGTGGCCTATTATTATATATTATCTGACATTCATATAGCACTTGCAGTAGTTTTTAGCACGATATCATTTGATATTGAAGCGATATAGAACGAGTTTATTAATAGTACATGTAAAGTACTATAAGTAATATTTAGATTATTAGTATTAGTTGTAAGTATTAGTTAGACTAGCTACCGCCGCGAACGTCGTTTCGCCTTAATATGATTTTTTTACTTAGCCTACCTTTTTAGTAGCTATTATATTACTTATTAACCCCATATAAACTATTCTAAATAAAGCTAAAAGATTATAAGTTTTTTATCATCGAACGGTGACATAAAAGCATTAACTTCGCGCCATTATAATAAGAAGAAAAAACCCATAACAAATCAGGTAGTGTTGGGGTGAACAGAACACCTCAACAGAATGGAATGCTGTTTGTTTTTCCGGTTTTGCGAAACCGTGTTTTTGGGTGGTGCTTCCTAATAATTATTTTGATTAGGGGGCGTCCATAAATTACGTGAGGTGTTTTTTTAAATTTTCTGTACCTCCCTCCCCCCCTGGTGAGATGTCGTGAGATTTTATTCAACCCCCTCCCCCATCCCCAAATCTCACGTGAGATTTTTCAAAATGTGGGTTTCTTACGTAAACGCGTAAGAAGCTATCTTTTTGAGCTCGGAGAACTCAAAATAACACAGAATTCGTACTATTGAGCTCGAAGAGCTCAAAAACAAAAAAAGTGAAATGTTGAGCATTTAGGTATGGAGTTAGCGGGAAGTTGCAGAGATGGCCTTTAGGGTCAACCGTTTTCATAATTTTTTTTTTCCAATCAGAAAAAAAAATTGCGTGATATTTGCTGAGACCCCCCCTCTCTCCAACGTAAGATTAAATGAGATTTTACTCGACCCCCTCCCCCCCTTAAACACCTCACGTAATTTATGGACGCCCCCTTATTACCAACACCATATTAGTATATTCACAGTTAATTCTTAGTCTATGTTAATTGTGTCTTTAGAGTTACGAAAGTGATCTTAAAAACTAAGAGGTTTCAGCTGAAAATTGTTGTCAATTGACCGCTAAATTTGACTTCTAATTGAATTCACAATTATTCACCCACCGTGAGATCTAATAGTATCGGCAAAGTAGGTAGTTTTGGTTCACCCTGTCACCCAATAAGATATTGGATATTTTTCTGAATAGTTTTTATGTGTGGCCTCTAAATTAGCCTTTCGTACCGGACACACGTCGTAAAGTGAGTGTGATAAATATAATTATACAGATTGAATTCGTTACACTGTCGCGCTTGGAAGACACGGCCCAAGGGTTGTGAATCATCCGCCAATGATAGCTATATTAATGCCTAATTAAATATTTATTATATTGTGACAAAGCCTTTTAAAATGCGCGACCATCGAGTGAACCGTTGGCATCCGTGACTCATTCATTGTAAGGTCCTACATTGTTTTCTTTAAAACAACGAAAAACACGTGATAATAAAAACGTGATCGCTGGGGAAATATCAAATATTTCCTTTAGGATTTTGAACCATACTTTTATACATTGTCATTGCGCGTTTGATACACGACACTTTGATAACACCATTGTTATGACGGAGAACAATGAGAGAAAATGGCACATCATTATTTAGACTTTATGTTGTGTATGTGAAAAAACTGCAGTAAAAACAATACACTTTTATTTATAATGGTTATTTATCTTTAATCTGATTGTTAGCTGATCGAGATTGAATCTGAAGCTGCGCAGCGTTTTAAATGAGACTAAATTGGCTTTTTGGATAATTTTACGTCATGTGCTAAAACTAAAATTTTAGTTATAGGCAGCCGACTTCTAACAATACGACACTAACCTGAGTATCATATATAGTTTATTTTTTCATTTCTATATGTATTTATTTTGTGTCAATTAATTGCCGGCGTCGTAACGCTATAAAATAACACATCGAGTTAATAGTTGGTTAAGAATTACATTATACTTTATGGGTGTCCATGATCTCCTGTTAATAAATTGGCTAACCGTTTTTGGTAGACGTCATTAATTACGTTTTTATCGTCGTAAATCACACCTCAACGTTAAAGCATTTCCGAGGCTTTATTGACATTCAGACTAGAGTACGCCGTGCTGAATAGAATCTTAATTTTCACTGTAAACCACGCGTTTAGTGTACCAATTTAGATTTTAAACTAATAGTTCACACTGTATATGTAGCCTGTATAATAGAAATGAAATATATGAATCAAGTAAAACATAAATATACATTGAACTTAAACTGCAAGAACAATGACTTTATTATTAATTTTAAACATTTTTAAATATAGCTATATGTATATGTATGTTTTTGTCGTTTTTGTAACGAATTAATGGATTCAACTAAACAAATATTATCTCGGCAATTTAATGTTTTGTAATTAAAAAAAACAGTAAGCACAAGTAAGCACTAAACGAAAATAACGAACGATGTAATGGGAGATTAGTCAAATTTTATAAAGAGGGTTTGAATATTATACAGGATTTAAATGAATTAATTAAACAAGATTATTGATAAAGGAGCTATATAAATTAAAGATTCAGCAAAACTTTCAATATAAAAGCGTATAATAATTAAACTAAGCAAATAAAAATTAAACATGCCCTGCCTCGTGTCATCGACATGGCTAAAATATTTCGCAACTTTGGATTGTTTAGCTACTTATGTGGAGGTCATTGCCACCACGTCGCGTCACTCCGTGTACCCTCATTTTCGGGTTTATCAGCATTTTCACTACTGATTGCACTATTCAATGTATATTTGGCGTTTGGGCAATGCGTGATGTAATTAGGGAGCGTTCAAGTATTACGTAACGTAATTTTTGAAGATTATTGACCCCTCCCCCCATGTTACTCGCCGTAACGTTATTCAGTACCCAAGTACAGTACTGTACCCAAGTATAGTAAAACGTTTCGTGACCACCTAGTGACTCTTTAGTTACTATTATGTGGTGTAAGTTGAAAAAAATATTAACAATAACGCGAAATTTAATCCCCGCCCCGCATCGTAACGTTTGACAAAAGGACCCCCCCTCCCAAAATACGTTACGTAATACTTGAACGCTCCCTTATTACAATTATCGCGACTGCATGTCACACCAAAAATGTATTATTTATTTTTATAGAACTGGGGCAAACGGGCAGAACGCCCATCTAATGTTAAGTGATACCGCCATGGACACTTAATGCTAGAGGGCTCGCGAGTGCGTTGCCGGCATTTTAAGAATTGGTGCGCTTTTATTTCGAGGGAGCGTATTCGTAACTATATCAATTATTAGAGTTGTAAGCATTTTGTTCTGTTCCTCGCGTTTATTAAAGTCAACATCGTAAAAGCGCGCGTTGTCTTGACAATTTTGTTGCGAGTTATGATTTCTGTCGCTTTCAAATGTAAATAATTGTGATGTACATGAGTAGGGATTAATAGCATAGGCTGTCGCATATTTAGAAGATTTACAGAGTAACAATTATATCATACATTCGTGTACTTTCAAGCAAGCAACTAACGGATGCTCTCAAAAAGGAGTATTTTTCCCGTTTCGCAACAAGTTTCATTCATTCGCCTCTCGTATTGGTACTAAAGCCGTAGTTCCACAGATAAGGAAAAACCGTTTCAGATTTATATTGTTAGTATTATTGGTCATAATATTATTGTATGTAGATTTATCAATTCCAGTCACAAGCATAGCCTTGGCTATATTTGCTCGATTAAAAGGGGAAAACCCCTTGGATTTATGTGTATAAAACATGTTTGTGATTTTAAGTTGATTTGAAGTTATTTACCAGTAGGTTAAAGCGATAACGTGAATGTTAAATTTTATAGCAAATATTTGTATGTAAAGAGTTAACCGTGAAAATCGCTTTCGCGTTTCAAGCTAAATTTATATGTTATTACATAATAGCCGTGTGATAGCCATATTATGGAAACCGATAACTAATATTATTATTATTAATACTTTGATTTTGCCGCGGGAGGCGCTGGACAGAAACCGGTGGAAACATATTGTCTACTCCAGGTGTTTCCTTGCTGACCACGACGTGAGCTACAGACTGAAGAGACAGAGAAACGTTGGATTACCGTGAATTGGAAGCATTTTATTGTATTTTTCTATTCACAAAACTATAAAGCACCGTCACAAAAAACCGACACCCGCACAACGTCTCAAAAACCGACACCCTCAAGTTATCATAGTCAACATTTAAAAAAAATTGCAATTTCTTTAATTATGTAGAATTTTTTTTGTGATATTTAATTAAACTTTAATTAACTAGATTAAATGCGTTATAATAACACTTTAAATGTATTAAATACCTTTTTTTCTATTGCTAGTGTCATTTTTTCAACAAACGTAGAATAAGGCGAAAGATAAAAATTTTAAAAAGATAACGTAAGAAGTGTAACTTCTAACGCGTGTACATAAGTACACACAGAAGTTTTTTTCTTCTCCCTTTTTTGGTCTCAAAAATCTGGTGAGAATTTGTATCTGAAATATGCTATATACATGTTTTTAATATCATTACAATTCTGAATAGATTTGACACAATGGCGCAGATTAACGTATGATTATTGCGTGGGAGTTGAAAATACACCTGCTTTAGCCCAAGATCGTAGTCACAGTGATGCGTATTATTACGGCTATTACATCAACGCTTGAGAAAAACAGATTTTAGAAAGTTGAAATAGGTATTACTTATTGCACTGTGAGAAAGTCGTTATGCACTTCCATAAAAGAATTTGCATAATAGATGCAGTACCATTGTAAAATATTAAATACAGTCGTTTTAATCATTCCAAATTTTTGGTTTTAAGAAAGTTTTAGACTGAAGAAGTTTTCTTTGAATTATAAATTTTTTGTACGATTAATATTCTGCAATTCTTCAATTCAGATTTACGACATAAAAAAATTCAGTTTAAAATTAAAATACATATACATTTAAGTATGTTTGTCGATTCCCACAAACGAAAAACTGAATTTTACAATAACCCAAAAATTCTTTCGTATTTTTTGTATTCCACTTGACTGAAGGAATTTATATGATACCAATAATTATTAACCTATGTTTGTGTCGTCGTCCAGTCGCTGAAAAATGTCACGTATCATGTGTCTATCTTTTGTTTACATCATAATACATTTCACCTATTTTGTTTTCATTCATAACAATAGCGTGAATACGGTCCATTAAGGGCTAATTGACAGACACCCATACAATAAGGTGGACACGCAATTGTCTGTATAACAATGTAATATATTCTTAGCAAAACTGTAACATTTTTCATAAGTTTTTAACCCCAATTAAACCTCGCTCATAGCAGTGTTGGCCTAGTGGCTTCAGTGTGCGACTCTCATCTCTGAGGTCGTAGGTACGATCCCCGCATTTATGTCTAAGTGCGCATTTAACATTCGCTCGAACAGTGATGGAAAACATCGTGAGAAAACCGGCTTGCCTTAGAACCCTAAAGCCGATGACGTGTGTCAGGCAGAGGAGGCTGATCACCTACTTTCCTATTAGAGTGATAACTGATCATGAAACATACTGAGGCTCGGAGTTTAAAAGGTTGTAGCGCCACTGATTTATTTTGTTTTTAAACATCGCTCATAAGATGGTTAAGTCAGACCTCATATATATTTAAAATCAAGTGTATTTCAAAATAGGAACCCGCAATCGAAATAAACAAAGCATAATAAGGCGTAGGTGGCCCTATCGCGGTAACTCGAACGGAAAAAGGCGCCGCATCCTGCGCAAGATATGCCAGCCTCATCTGCGATTTCATCAATACTTTATCCTTTAAACTTTACGTATAACAGATATTTATCAAGGGCTATAGCGTCAGCAAATCCGATTTTAATCCCATAACATGCCATTGTTGTGCAAACCCCCACTCCATTCATTAGAATTATGATATGATTTAGTTACTTTGCAGTAAATCAGTATTTTAAAATCAGCTTTGTATTGCGCAGCCAATATACAACTACCACTACTTAAGCCTTGACTTGTTTAAGCTATCGCTGAATAGGATTAAAAGGAGTACTAAGTATATCCATAGCGCTAAATCACCTGCATCATGAGCGGCACCATCACACAGCAATTCGCCGAGTGAGATTTGAAGTATTTAATATTTTTTAATGATTTTTTCCTTTCGAATATATTCGCACCTATTTGTATATATTATATATTCCATATTTGGCTATATCTTTAGTATAATTGTTTTTGTTATATATAATTTATGTAAGCTTTAAGAATACGAAATAAATAAAATATATTTGTAACAGTTAACAACGAGTTGGAATAATGCTAATGATAATTTTTTTCATGTTGTGTCGACTTATTGCGTGTACGCATTCCATTCTGCACATAGTAAATAATACATGTGGCCCGGTTTGTGCTCCATTTACGTTATCATGGTGGTAAAAATAAAGCAATATATTTAGCAAGCAAGATTGCAACAGATATGAAAGGTTTATTTTATTAGCCATGACATGTTGTAAAATCAAAATGCATACACGCATTGGTTATTGGGTTGTTAACCGTCATTAAATTGATAACTCCGTGTTCTAAATATTTGACGTGACGTTATCGAAGCCAAAAATAGCGTCTTCATTCATTACTCATTTCTAGCTCGTAGCGTGGCTTGACCAGGGAATGACGGTTGAATTTTTATTATAAAATTTTATTGAACACATATTACAGTATTAAAGGCACACTGCCACGGGGACCAAACTTTTTAAATTTGTATTAATTTTTAATTATTTTTATTATAATTTTCTTAACCTACATAAGGTTAAGAAAATTATAAATACAGTATATTTGATTGTTGTTTATTTAAACTTAATATTTATATAAAAAATCGGTTCCATATCATATAAAATAATTTTGTAAAATATAATTGTTTATTTCTATACACTATTGAGTCTTCGAGTCTAAATAATACGAATAGGGAAATAACTTTTAAGGTAAGTAGGAGGAAATAGTAATGATGGAAATTACCGAATAAAGCTATTACAGAAGTAATAGAAATATTGTCTTTGACACTTTTTGGGACGATTTTCAGATTAGAGTAGACTTTCTTAGTAGTAAAAAAATGTGCTTTTGTGTCTATATATGAACTGTAAACTAAAAGTTGTTGTTGAGATGATTCTTTGCAATAATATATGCGATCTGCGCAATTGTCATTCCGAACATGTGCCATGGAACATGACGGCGGGAGACATTACCTCTGAATGGCGCGGGCGTCTGAACGTTTTGGAGGTCGATGCACGACGGGGGCAATATAAATATGTAATATTAAGTTTATACGTGATTATGATTAACATGTCAGATACTAAAACTTTCACAAAACATATTTGTATTATAGAATTGTTTTTTATTAATTTAGTTTTTCCATCAGAGTTTCCTTTGAGCATCATCAAGACTGACTAGATCGATGTAAGGGTTTCTAATAGAGGAAAATTTATAATAGGATGATATATATATATATATAAAAATGTCTTTTATATATTTGTGAGGTTAGGTCGCGTGGCCAGTTGAATGATTCATTCGGCAGTTTGCCAATTGATAGCGGTTGCTATTTGTATTGTGAAACAAGAACTATAACGGGTTTGTGTAAAAACTTGCGTTGATAGTATTTATTTATTCAACTAATCTAACACAATGTTTGTCTGGAAGTTATGTAACAATGCAATGTCCAAGAAAGATAAGTTTAAATAATCTTTAACGGTGTAATACGCGTTTAATTATCATAACATTTTAATTTCTTTATTTTTAAATTATGAATACAGTTTTATCATTTAATCATGCTACATACGTATAATTTATATTTACGGAATTTTTAACCTAAAAAGTAATAATAAAAATAATAAAAAAATATTAAAAATAAAATTTATTATGAATTGTAATAATAATACGAATATATAATTGGTTTAATACCAAACGAAACCTTTTCGTAAACAAACATTACATACATTAAGAAGCATCGAATGGGAAATACGAAAATATATGACGAATCAAATGAAATTGTTCTAAAACATTAAAGTTATATTTTTACATTATATATCAAATGAAAATGACAAACAACGAAATTTAAATTCGTTTTAATTAAATATAGATATATATTTTCAAAAAATACAGTTTTCTATTATGAAGTTGTTGTGCCTCTTGTTTATGGTATCTATTTAATGTTGATTAATTAAGTACTTATATCCGGTAGTATACTTTATAGGTATGGAGAGAAAGCTATGTTACTTCATTTCTTCACACCGAAGAGCATCCAGACTAGTTTGCCTTTTATGTATAAGACTTTCGATTTGAAATTATAATACTACAGAGCACCAATCATAATGTAAAAACATAAGATTGACTGTGTACAAAATGATAGTTCGGAACAAACACCCTTGGGAGCCGATTATTTTGGCTCTTTCTTCGAGAATAACAACTTGTTTTTGTTTTATTTATTTACTGCACATAGAGGCTTAGAATTTATTGATTTTTACTCAACTTTAGTAATGTTTGACGACTCATTGGTCTAGTGGTCAGTACCCCTGACTGCAAATCCATGGGTCCCGGGTTCGATCCCCGGCTGAGACGAACATCGATGTGATGAGCATTTGGTGTTGTGCTTAGGTCTTGGGTGTTTAAATATATATTTATATGTCTATCTATCTATAATATGTATGTATATCCGTTGCCTACCCATAACACAAGCTTCACCAGCTTAGCATGGGACTAGGTCAATTGGTGTGAATTGTCTTAAAAAAAATAAAAAAAAATGTAATGTAATAAATGCGTTTATCGTCCTTTAAAGTAGTTTTATTGCAATAAAAAAAAAATGTTTTAAATTCAAAAATGTTTGATATATTCAAATCATATTAACAATCTGGGATGATGCTATGCATCTTCGAATACAAAAAGGAACTAGAATATGACCTTGCTATTTGCCTTTCAGCTTCTCGAAATAATCTCGTTGGCCTTCTCTATAAACTTGGTTTTGTAAATGTTAAAATTTTAACGACCTGTTTTGAGTCTTTTCGGTGCCATAGTGCTTTTGTATTTCAATAAAGTGTTCGAAAGGTTTAGGCTCATTTTCAAATTATCAACAATATTATCGTCGCTGTAGAATGATAACCTCGTACGTCCAGAGAACCAAACATTACAGGAAACGAAAAAAAAATATTTTAACGAGCATTCGTCAATGTTCGTTGAAATATTATTAGGTATACGTGTTTTTGTCCTTAGTTTTGGATGGTAAGAAAGACTAATTTATTAATAACATAAATAAGTCCTTACTTCATGATTATACCAGTAAACTGACATAAAGAGTCTAAGGGTCTGTTTCACAATGTACGGATAAGTTCCAAATTAGCTGTTTATTACTTATTGGTAGGATAAACACTATTGTTGCGTTTCACGACTGTCAGATAGCGCTATTCGTCACATAAAGTCCATCATATGTTAGTCCGATGAAGTGTCAAATAGCACAATTTATCTTCAAAATAATTTATGTGTTGCATAGCTATTTGGTACTTTATCCATACATTGTGAAACAGACTGTTAGAATAAAAAATAAATGGTTTTTTGACATACGAGGTAATCATTCTACAGTGACGTTATGTCACTGCTTGCTATTGGGCCTTGATAATCCACGCTCGCCAAGGGCAAGTTGGAGGAAGACGTTTAGTCGATTTTTGATGAATTTTTTGAATCTGGTGTCCTCACGACGCTTTTCTTCAGCAAACAAAGTTGTTTAGAAAAAAATTATGACTGAACGCACGTGTCATATCTCGTGTTGATAATCGTAGTACAACTAGGATAACATATTTTAACATCCGTTGATCGTTGGCAATGCAGTGTACGAGGCTAGCAGAAAATAGTAACCACCGAGCAATCAAAGCTTTGTCGGGTATTTTTAAACATTTAAAAGCAAAGGCCGTATGGCTTGATAGCTATTATAGATAGTTCCCAGTCGCGTCATTGGCCCCGATCCAGGAATAGGCCATCCACGGTTCAAGTGCACGCCATTTCCGGTTTTAATGTACTCTAGTGTGCCCGGTCGGCGCCGGGGTAATTGTGTAAGCTGTAAGTCTGGTTACATCAGGAATTTATTTCACTTAATAAGGGCTTGTACTAGTTGCTTGAATAAAAATTCTTAGATTGATATTAGTGAAACAAGCGAACGTAAGAACTAAAACGTTGTATTTTTTGTCTGCAAGTGGACTAGGGCACACATTCTGGTTCACTATCGCCCGAACCCAATAACCTATCTCCTCAATCTATAATCCACCATCTGAGATAGTAATCTTAATCCAAATGTTATAACAAGTGTGCCAATAACCAATCAACGGATTGTAATAGCCATCTGTCGACACAAGCTATCCATGGGAGGTCGTATCGGTGTCTGTGGATAGACCTTTGTATGAAAATGACAGTTGACGAAAGCTCGATTTCAACAGTTAATTATTTTAACTTACATCAGTTTTTTTAAATAATTAAAAAACTGTTTGTTATGTTTTAAACTTACACATGTATATTTTAATTTTTAATGTTATTTAGTTTACATTATCAAATATGAGTGAAAACTCGGTAAAATGGAACGACAAAGAGCATTTTATCCGTCGCCAAAAATGGATTGTCTTCGTAGGGTTTGGTTATTGGGATGCAGATAGGAGATCGATCGACTGTCACGGTCTGATCTCAGATTCAATACAATCTGTGATCAGACCGTGGATTATGGATTAATTATTGGGTTCGGGCGTATGTCTTAAACAGTTGATCTCAGATTCTGACTTAGTTTTTGTTATGCCGGGAATTGAACTCCCCGTGCTCGATATTACCAGATTCTATAATATATATTAGTCTTATACATATAATGAAATTGTTGATGTTTAACGAACAATACGTCCAAGAATACGCTCAATCCTAAGAAACCGGTTTGGTAATTTATATTTTGCGAAAATTGAAAATAGAACCGCGTGGGCGTAATAAAGGAAAATGAGATTTTGAGCTAAACTGTAGTATAAATGTCAATGCGTGGGCAGGCCCAGCCCTCTGGTGCCTGGATGCATGTGGGTGGACTGTGGAGCCTGCGCGCTTCATAGATCATATTCTATTTATTGACAAATTGAGGTCGTTGTTCTAAAAAGCGATTGGGTTGATGTAATTTATAACTGTAATAATGTTATACGTTCTTTACATACCGTTGAAACCTTTTTAATTCTAAATTCAAATAGTTTGATGCGTTTTATTTGTCTTTTTGCAATGTATTTCGTATTTATAATGTATTTACGCGGCATACAATTTACGGCATACGGCGTATGAGAGGGGATATGTACCTCAACCCGTCTTGAAACCCTAAAAAGGTCTTACCATCTCTAAAATATTTTGGTAGTGGTTTTGATATTTCTAAGTTATTAACAAAAATTGTAAATAATCCTTTTTATTAGCAGTGTTAACCTAGTGGCTTGAGCTCGCGACTTTTGTTCCTATGTGCGTAATTATAACAGTCGCTCCTAAGGTGAAAACATCGTGAGGAAATCAGCATGCCACAAACGTATAGCAAAAGGGTGATCACTTTCTTGCCTATTGAAAAAAACTACGAATAAGAAATCTGAGCACTAAAGACAATATTTTTTTCTTAATTATAATATTAGTGTAATTATGGAACATACGTGTACATAGCTACAAATATGTATTAATACATTTGAAAAATAAATATTAAATAAATAGATTTTGATAAAAAAAACTGTATGATTGCGGAAATCAATAAAATTTTATATTTTTCTATTTTAAATTAGTATTTCGACTGGTATATACAGTAACATACAAATATACACCAGTTAAATAGAACTGTCAAGTCTAAGTGTAAGAAAGTCAAGACAAAAATATTTTTGTTTTATGTTACTTCTTTTAGAGTTGGATATGAAGGAATCAACACGGATGAAGCCGCAAGGCAGAACTAGTTGAATAAACAAATTAAGTACATGATTCATGGTTGATGAAATATTTGTGTTATTTTTACCCTGATAGCAGATAAGATAAATATAATCTTAATACTTATCACGTAAACAACAGCTTACTTTAATAAAATCAGTGTAAACAGTTCTTACCTCTTATATATTCTTTGTACACGTATATCACATCGTTAATAGCCTCTTGTATGCAAGTATTAAAGGATAAAATTGGGACTCTTGGAACATGGGGTTCAAGTCCACAGGCAATACTTATATTGGCATCTTTTAGATAGTTCTAGTGACCCCAGAGCTGGTGCTTCCCTCAACGAATAAGTATCGCAAAGCGAGAAAATGATGGCGGCTTTAAGGCATATATATAGGCTTTATATAAGGCAGCATTACCTTAAATAAAATAGATTTACTTTTTTGAATCGAATGGGAATCATGAAAGTGTATTTATTTTAAAATAGGTGCCTATAGTATATGCGCTGTAGTATGGTGCGGGTGACCGCTTCAGTAACGTTTCGTTTTACTCTTGAAAGTTGCCGCGATTTACTAATTATGACTTTGTATTTCAGCTGTAGCACATTCGTAATATGTTAAATCATTAATAACTGTAGTAACATAAATTTAAACCAGCCAGAATGTTCTAGTCTACAAATAAAATCAAATTGAAAGAAAAATTAAACAACTGTCACCCGCACCCTGCTACAGCGCACATAGTAGGTATACGTGAAATGTTATTCTAAAATATACACGTACACTATAAACAGTAGTGCCGAGACAAATGGAAGAATTTTTAGGCTTTCATCCTTTCGGAGGTCGTACTAATTTTTAAAATAACCTAATGTATCTTTAAATTTAATTGGACCAAAAAAGGCATTTTTTAAATTTATTTATACGTAGATAGTCAGGTCGAGTGTCCCCATGTCTTCGTCTTTTTACTATTCATACGGCATACCTACTGCATCTTCAGTCTCACAAATAAAAGACGAATAAATTTTGGTTAAATAACTGTAACTAAAACTCAAAATTTTCCGAAGCACTAAATAATAAATACCTACTCTATATGAATGTAACCAAGCGATGTTTAGTAGGCCGATTCGTGCCATGTCCTCACATTTGCTATGTTAATGAGTTCTCAGAACGTCTCGGCTCTCGACTCGAGCTACGCGTTTAGATAACTTCCTTTTGCACTTCTTGACATTTGGAAATTCCAAATGAAGCCACGCAAAGTCGATTCTGATAAACTTCGATAAAATAAGTAAATATTACTTTTGTGACACTTTACTGCCGTAAAGTACCGTGCCCGGTATTTCTGTAGATTACAAATACGAATTCTTCGAAGTACATTCTAGAACGTCACATAACTCATAACTGTGCAAATGTTGGTATGTGCGTCAGCAGTGAGATTAGGCATTCGATATGTACTCGGGTTTCAATTATCCGAACTACGATAGCAGTCTCATAAAAACCTATACGCTAAATTGACTACGCTAGCGTGAAATCGATATACCTACCATTAGACTTTTGTGCCACCTCTAAACAAGTTTTTTATTTAATACTATAGAACATCTATTTAATGTATTGACACGATCGAAAATGTTTGTTCCATTACAATTTACACGTGTAATAATTTTGACTTTATTTGCGTTTCTGTCCGTGACCCTGCCAGACGGACTGGACAGATATTTACATAACAAGAGGACGGAATCCGGCGCGAACGCATCGCCACCTCACCGTTTATTCAATTAAATATAATCAGTCGATGAATGACGGGCTGGAATACGCCTATCTTCTACGTGCTCTTAACTACTATTGACATTGTACCTACATTGTATCCTTCTATACTTTAAAGCTCTTGTTGTATATAACCGTGCCTTATCTTTGGTCTGTGCTAAATATTTCGTCAGTAACAGAAAATCAATATGTAACGATAAGGAACCGTCAATCATTCCAGCATTGTGTATTATTTAAATGTGATTTGTCAAAGACCTTTTTGTGAAATATTTTTCTTCTTCCAAGCAGTTACAGCTCATTAAACAATTTATAAAATCGATATCCAGTCAAGAGCGTAACTCCCGATGTTGTAAACAAATTATCGAGCTATTCTTAGAAGTTGCATTCCAATAGCTTTAAAGTAACAATACCTTAAGCCGGGTCCACATTTGTAGCATTTCGGTGTATCGTATCTCCGTTGCGTGGCTTCGGCGCGTATCATGATCGTTAGTTTGGACGCAAAATGATACCCGTTTATGATACATGCCGTATCGGATACGGCCCGATCCGCACTAAGCGCGTATCTTGATACACCTCGTATCCGATACGCGTATCACGATCGGTGGTATGGACGTATTTTGATACTGTATCACGATACTGTATCGCGATACGATACTTGATACACCCCGAACCATCCTGTGTCGGTTTTTTCGCGATCATCAAAGGGAATACACATCGTATCGAAAAAGTTTGGACTTGAATGCAGTGAAATAAACATTGTTGAGCTAAGTGTAGTAGTTGTTAGTTGTAGTGAAAGAGGAAAAAAATGAGCTGGGATAACGAAAGCAATTGACTTTAATGAATTTAACGTGAGCAATTGCTGACATGGCTAAACCGTTTGGGAACGAAGACATGACTGAACCGTACGAGAAGGGAAAGGTGCACTGAAAGATACGCGCATCAGGACAAGATACATCGGAAGAAAAGTGAAGCGTCTATATTTGTAAAGTTAAAGCCGATACACTGACATGATACAGCATTTGATAAGTATGGACGCGTTTTTTCAAGATACGCCTTAAAAATACGACATGGACAAAATGAGCGTCCATATTTATGATACAAATACTAGACACGATACGACTGATCGTGATACGTCAACATGCTACAAATGTGGACCCGGCTTTATATTTTGTTTTTCTGTATTTTCTTCTTTCAATATACAGTAGTATATTTTCTAGAGTTTCTTCAAGCTAGAAGTTATTATAACTTGTTCATAACAACGAAACATTCGACTTATCGTTCTATCACATTGTGTTCGAGACAGTTTTAGATAAAACAGTATAAAAAACTGTTTTATTATACATATTACTAGCGGATCCGACAGACGTCCTGCGTGATATTTCAAGCGATTAGGATATTAAACAATGTATGAATGTACCGACTGCAGCGCCATCTGCCGGGCTGATTTGTGAATCTAAACCATCTAGGACTCAAAAATCATTCAAATCGGTCCAGCCGTTTAAGAGAAGTTCAGTGACATACATACGTACAGTAGAATTATATATATATGTAAGCTATGCTATCTTTTAAGTTAGATCAAACTGCACAGTGCACACGGTGTGCAAATTTGATTGAAATCGGTTAAGTAGTTTAGGAGTTCATAGCGGACAAACAACGTGAAGCGTAATTTATATAAATTAAGATGTAGCTACGTTTCATAGGCAATACTTATAGTTTATTAGGAACACAACATTATTTTAAGAAAATCAAACTTTACTCTTGTCATAACAAAGAATCAAATTCGATGTCAGAAAATAAATAGCCGGCATTTCGTAATACTTTTTGTTTACAATAGACTTTGTCAGTACCAGGTCTCGGATTTCTTGTTACAAGGGGAATCCCCATCGCATTCGATACACCTTTCTATCAGCACATTGCGTTTTGGTTCACAATATGTTACTTACAATACTTCCCCATAATAGAAGACCAGATCATTGGCCCTACTACTAGTCCAGTCGATTTTAGTATGTTATTTCAAACTAGGTACCTCTTCAATTGTAGTTTCTAAACAAAGCGCTTTGTCTTATGTGTTGTGGTTTTGTAAGCAACGCTTGAACGTAGATTGTCAAACCACTGATGCCATAATCACTGACACAGATTGTGGGCTCATCGAAGTTGAAGTCGTGAGACGCCATGACAGGCATCCATTTAAAAGGGAAATACCGTCACGATGCTTGCGCGAATTATGTTTAAACCATAAATATATTTTAGTTTTAATCGTTTTACTATTAAAGAGAACTTAATCTACTTTATAATCCCCTTTATTAACTATTGTACACTAATGTATGACTGCTTATTCCAGATTGACAGAAGTGCATCACGTGCGCCGAGGCCACGGATGCATCTCGAGCGTACAATGATCTGCTAGCGAGGAGGATGGTGGGCGTGGGAGTGGCCGAGGGCGGCTCGGGCGGCGCCCCCGACGGCTACTACGGCGAGTACTACCCGCCGGAGCCCTATTATGTGCCGCCGGAGATGTGCGCGCACCCGCCGCAGCACCCGCAACACACGCATATGTGCACCATGCACGCTGACTATAGTAAGTATTAATGAAAACAAAAATATGTTTCGATCCACCAAATCGGATAGAGGTTAATTCCGAAGCGGAACGGACGACGTCAATGTCATTTGTCAAATTGAATACGGTTCGCGGCCTGCGTTTTCCCCTGTCTATCTTCACTCACAAGCAAGCAACAATAAAATGAGTTGTTCGTGTATAACCCATAATAGCCTCAACATATTATGTATCTAACTTTACCTTAGCAGCAAAAAAATATTGTTAATTACAGCTAACTAAAATTACTAACATTATAAAATTACTTTAAAAAAATAAAGGCACCAAATTCACCAGTTTAATAAAATAATTTATTAAACAACGTTATTATCTTAATTATTTTCCTTATAACTCATTTCCAATTAATACCAAATATGTATGTGTTGCCCATTCATGCACTCCTCATTCACATTTGAAGCTGACTCATCGTTGTAGTTGAGGTTAACACTCTTTCCGGTATAACTCTTAAAAGACAATGACAAACCGCACGTAAAATGTATTGAATTTAGGTACAGTATTAAAAAAAACATACATTTGGACTTGCTGTCTTATTTAAATTATTTCGGTATCTAACTTCTGACTTTATTTACTAAAAATTTACTTTATTTAAAATCACATTTACGGTTTTGACATGCAAACTATGTTAGTTTTTTTTTGGCAAAGGCCTCCTCCGCTTGCTCTATGTCTCCCTGACCCGGGATTTCCGTAATTAAGTTAATAATTAGCATTTAAGTTATAAGTCATATAAATGCTTATCTTTGTACCTACTACATTCTAACTTGTGACAAAGAACTCTACGCCTGTAAATATAAATATGTATACTGCATTTAAATTAAGTTAAAATTGAAGTTAATACGATATTATATGACTAAAAAACTATTTAATAGCTGGCATGCCGGTGGTAACATCAGCGACAATGATGCCACAGTTGATGCCGCCAGTGATGGATGAGGGCATGCGGCACTATCTGGTACACCCGCACCAGCATCATCACCAGCCGCATCACCAGCCCCACCACCAACCGCCCCACCATCAGGCCCCGCCGCTTCACCAACCACCCCACCCATATGTGAGTAAATAATACCTATGCACAAAACTCTTCATACTAAATTATTCTTTTTAACACCATATCTAAAATACATCAATCATTTTACACAAAAAGCCGATATAAAATTAAAAATCTATAATAAATATAAACTTTTAAAGTTAAAACTTAAAACCAACATCTGTAAAAAACAGGCGCCAACACAAAGGGAGCGTTGAATGTATGACATGTGTATCGTTACAGACATCAAAAATATAGCGACATCTTATAAAAATTAAATAGGAAAGACAGATGCATGCATTTTCAGTGTTTATAATATACTAGCTGGCCTGGCGAACATCGTACCGCCTAACAGTCGATTCTTTATTTTTTTTAAATACTTATTCTGCTATTCGGGACACCGGTTTAGCTAGTAAGATTAAAAAAAGAAAGTTGATAATACAACAAATACATTATGTCAAAAAATAAAATTTACCTTCCCGGAACCCCACCACTAACACTTGAACTTTATGATATGGTATTAAAGTTGAAATTGCCTTTAAATATTATTACGAATATTTTGTAAGGGAAAAGGAAAAGTGTTGTTTTTAGACTATTTCACTAATTTTTTTTAATTTTTCTCCGTAAGAACCATCCTCGTACTTCAAGGAATATTATAAAAAAAGAATCAGACAAATCGGTCAAGTCGTTTTCATGTTATGTCGTGACAACGGAAAACGGGTTTCAGTTTTATATATATAGATTAAATTATTATTATTCAATTTTCGATTTTCGATTTGCTAAATGATTCAATTGAATTCTTATGCTAAAGTACTAAGTAAACACAGACTATTAGTTAAGAATGTTTTTATTCATACTAAATGCACGGTTTACCAAATACCAATATGTAGCCGGCATCAGTTCTTATCGATTATTCGTAAAACAAACGTCAATCATGAAATTTATACGACTATTTTATGTGAACAGTGAACAGCTATTATAGAGTTGAAGTTAACCGTGATACACGTATACTAAGCTGATATTATTTTGTTAAATAATAATTATTATACGTCACGGTAAATCGATCGCGTACGTTGGAATTTATTTGTTATCATTGAATATTGATACAAAGTGTACATGTTGGCAGTACGTGGCACTTGGCATTGACGTTTAGATTTTGAATATTGACGTTTATGGTAGATATAAGATAACTTGAATAGTAGTTTACGTAAACAATAAATAAGTAATTCCCTAAATTATGTGCGATTCTAATGAAAAACTTGATGAAAAGGAAAAAGCCGAGGTTAGTCTGTGTATTTAGATATCCAGATATCCAGAGTTATTATAAAGAAATCGAATACTAATCGTTTGTATTTGAATTAAGCCGCAATATTTTTCTGTTTTTTAATAAACTGTTAAGTGAATTTGTTTTATTATTATATTCAATATTCGAATCTACATATTATATGTCATTTATTGTTTTCGATAATAGCATTAAACATAACTTAAAGTAACTGACGGGCTATTAGGCGCCATATGTTTGTTTACGTGTTCATTTGTATCATTTAACATTCCAGGGTCCCACAAATGGTGCAAGCGGGCCACAGCACTTCTACAATCCGGGGTATACAACACACTACCATCATGTGCCTCCGCACCACATGCAGCATTCACCACCACCACCATTATTCTCGAAAGATGAAAGAACTCAGCGCCAGTATTCAAAGTTAAAACAGAAGCTGGAAAGGAAGCAAAATAATAGAAATAATGGCACAGGTAGAAATTCACACACAGTATGAATTATGTAAAAGACATGTAGTAACTTATAATGAAAACCTAGTTTAGAATATATTTAATTTCAGTTTTAGATAGATACCTTTCAATTTGATTAAAGTTTACACAATTTTAATTCTAAATTCAATTTAGTTTATAAACTAATCTTACAAATGTATCAGAGTTGAATGTATTTGCTAATGTTGATTCAATCAAATTACAGAAATTAACTCAGGTGCCAGTACGCCGTCACTGTCGCCACGCAAGGAACTTAATGGACGTGGAGGCGGTAGTGGTGGAGCTTCATCAGGAACATGGTCCGAGGGCGAGGGTTCTTCAGCAGGTGCTTCAATACAAGGCGACGATGACAATGATACACAGGCTTTGCTAGACTTGCTGTCTGCTACGAGAACTCCTCAGGTAACACAAAATAAAGCATGTTTTTATAAATTTCATAGGCTGCTTATACTAAAACAAATAAAATCCAACATTATTAAGTCAAAAGCAAATTGCTTAATTTAGTATTATTTTTGTTCTCTACGACTCTTATCTTGTGGAATAAGTCCATTGTTGCTTGTTGAAGTTTTATATTAATTGTATACAATTTCAGGTCAGTGATATGACCCCAACAACTGCTCTCGTGCAGTGGAACTCCCCAATACCAGAAGGTGTGACTATGCCCAATGTTGATCTGACATATGATTTACTACTGGGAGACCGTGGTCGGTACAAGGCTATCTATAGTGGACCTTCACTATCGTGCAGGTAATTAATTTAATTAATGTTTTGTCTGGTTAAGGAAGTAGGGTTTGACAAATTTTTATGTTAAAATTGTATTGCCAAGATAGTAATTGGAATAATTATAATTAATATTTCAAATTTTAAATGATGCATTTATAGAAAATATTTCTTTACAATTTAATAGTAGAGTTGAAGACTAAACTGTGAATTCAGATAGTACTAGAACTGTGATATGTGTGATGTGATGCACTCATCACACACACACTTTACTCTTTCATTAATTAAAAATAATGAGAGATTTTTCTCATAAATTTTTATGTATATCTTTGCAGGGTAAGAGACTTAAGGCCTGGCTGTGAATACTCGGTATGTCTACAAATCCGCGCCGGCGAGGTAATAGGCGCCGCGAGCGAGGCTGCCATATTCCGCGCGCCCCCCGCACCCCCGGACCAACTGCCCCCCGCCCGCGTCACCCAGAGGCAGCGGACCTCGCTACTATTGCGCTGGCCTACTGCCACCGAAAATGGCGCCCGCGTCACTCACTACATCCTCGAAATGGACTCCGGCGAGGGCTTCGCAGAGATCACGCGACCGCGCACCCGCCAGCACACAGTCAACAACCTCCGGCCGCAGACGCGATACCGGTTCCGCATCGCAGCCGTGAACGAATGCGGCCGCGGGGAATGGAGCGAGGAGACCGTCGTGTGGACGGCCGGATCTCCGCCACCCGCCCCCGCCCCGCCTCTCTTGACCGACCCCACTACCACCGCGCTCAAGCTCAACTGGGACCGCCGCGCCGATGAGGAGTTCACGCTGCAGATGGACGACGCGAGCCGAGGGCACGGCTTCTTGCCGGTGTACAGCGGACCCGATTGCACTTACGTGTGCGAGGGTCTAAGAAGAGCCACGGACTATCGATTTCGATTGCGCTGCGAGACCGCGGACGGCCAGGGTCCTTGGTCGATAGAAGTGACATACACTACGCTTCCGGAGAGACCCGGCCCTCCAGGCCGACCGGCGATTCGCGGGAAGGTACATTCGCGAGCGTTCAGGCTTAAGTGGGAGCCTCCCGGCGACGACGGAGGGGCCAAGATTGACTCCTACACGTTGGAGCTCGACGGCGGTGAAGGCTACCGCTGCACTTATCAAGGGACCGAACGGGAAGCACATTGCGACAGATTATCACCGGGAACGTCGTATCGTGCCAGAGTTCGTTGTGCAAACGTCGCCGGCGAGAGTGACTGGGCCGTCTCGGACGTACTCTCGACCGAGGCGACCATTCCCGGGGCGTGTGGCGCTCCAGAACTGGTCACGGAACCCCGTGCCACTATAGCGTCGGTTCGTTGGCGTCCTCCGGAATGCACGGGCGGCGCTCCTATCGCAGAATATCGAGTGGAAATAGCGGGCGACGACGGCGTCGTTCGTCAAGCCTACACTGGCTCACAGGTCGAATACACAGTGAGAGATTTAATACCCGGTTCTCAGTATAGATTATGGGTGACCGCATGTAACGCCGTAGGCGTGAGTGCGCCCTCGCCCGCCCTCCGGTTCGAAACGAAGGCGGCTCCTCCCGACGCCCCGGAACCTCCCGTGGCTACGATCGAAAGTCCGACGAGTGCACGCCTCGAATGGATTCCGCCCGCTTCTAATGGCGCTCCGATCGTCGACTATCAAGTAGAAATGAGCGGAATAAACGTGGACGATTCGTTCACACAAGTCTACCGAGGAACCGAAACGACGTACGTGGTCGAAAATTTGACCCCGTTCACTCCGTACTTTTTCCGCGTGTGCGCGACCAACGCGGCGGGACGCGGGCCTTGGTCCGGTATGAAGGATGCGCTGACCCCGCGAGCCCCTCCCGCCGCCCCGACGGGCATCCGACACGAATCGACCGCCGACTCGCTGCATCTGTTTTGGCGAGTGCCGGCGTGCCACGGGGCCGAGATCCTATCGTACCGAGTGAAAGTCGGCGAGGAAGCCTTCGAGTCCGAGGGATCGACGCCGGAGCAGTTGGTGGAGGGCCTCGAGCCGAACACCGTGTACGGCGTTCGGGTGGCGGCTCTCAACGAGCTCGGGCTCGGCGAGTGGTCAGAGGAGGCTCGAGCGGGAACACGGCCGCGGCCACCGGCCCCGCCGCGGCTGCGAGTAGCGCAGGCGGCGCACAACCACATTCGGCTCGAATGGGCCGAAGCGTCGGAAGGAGTTCAGTATTGCGTCGAGATGCGCGCCCCGGACGCGCGGGAGTTCCGACCCGTTTACCGTGGGTCGGCCCGCGCCTGCAAGGTGAAGAAGCTGCGAGAGGCGACGACGTACTGGTTCCGGATCCGAGCGAGTGAGGAACGCGGCGGCCGAGGCCCATGGTCGGCGGCGGTGGCCTCGACCACACCCAGCGCTCCGCCTCCAGCGCCCGCGCCTCCATCTGCCACTCTCACTGCCCCGAAAGTCGCGCTAGTAGCCTGGGAGCCTCTCGACGATGCCGAGTTCGTGCTACAGTGTGCCCGAGCTAAAGATGCCGTCTACAAACAGGTTGGTGCACTTTCATTTTACTCTACCTTTGACTAAATATTATCAACACATAGTTAAGCTATCACATGTGTACATCTCTTTTACGCTTTACCAAAGAAGGCGGAGCTCTCCTCGTGTAGTCGGCATGAAAAGAATCAAAATCAATGACACAACAATAAACAGATTTGGTTATCCGCAGATTTACTCCGGCACGGAGACGCAGTTCCAACTGGAAGATCTGGAATACAGCGCAGAGTATCTGTTGCGCGTCTGCGCCGTGCGGAACGGGCTGACGAGCGCATGGTCCGGTGCAACTCGGCTGGCCGTCGGGGCGGCCCCGGTCGGAGGGCGCACTCGGCGTCCGCGGCCTCCGCGCACCCTGTCTCCCCGCCAGGTGGCGCTAATGATGGCGGGCGGCTTCCTCCTGCTGGCGGTGCTGGTGGCGGTGCTAGTGCAGCGGCTGGTGGAGCCGGTGCCGTGACGCGCGCTGGCGGCGGCCAGGCCCCGGGCCCTGGCGCGCCTCTAGCCGTCGCCCGACGAGTCGTCTGGCCCGTTGGCCTAGTGCGGATATTCAGGTTTCCAGTGCCCGCTTTAGGTTCGTTGATTTTAGGTACGGTCGGTTGGGCCGTTCTTTTTTTTTGTATCCGTAGTAGGAATGTTTCGATCCGGGAACAAGGTACGGTGCAATTTTTATACAAATCGAGTGACGTTGTGCGCGTTAGCGGCACGCGCGGCTTCAGGAGTGCAATTATATTTAGGTAGGAGTATCCGAATTGTCTCGATGGGGCGGACGAGGGTCGAATCCTTGTCGTTTTATATGTTCGCCTAAATCTAAATCCTAACGCTTCGAAAGTCCTTCGCTTCCGCCCCGATCCATCGAACTGTACATATTTAGAGTAACTTCAGCCGTCGATTAATACGAGACGGCAGTTATTATATCTCGCTTAGTGGTGTAATATTTCATTTCTAACTTTTACATATTCACTATGATTAGGCGAGCTCAAATATCGGTGTTAGTTTTTGTATTGAATTGTGGCGTTTCGCCCAGACGGCCTACATTTGTACGACATTCAAGTTTTACAATTAATCCCGGCTCGTAGATGTTTTATACGTATGAACGTGATGTTGCCATTTCAATGTAAATTGTATCGTAGGAAGTGTTACATTCGTGTGTCGGTAATCTTCGACTTTCGTTTCTAGTCTATACTGATTCAGTTTAGCAGCTTTATATATTTTATTAAATATTGAATTGTTTTAGCTATATGAGATCACTTCCGATACCAATCTCCTATCTCTGTATGTTTTCCATACATTTGATATTTTTATAAAAGTTTTCAATCAGTATGTTGCATATATTTTATGATAAGCATAGCAAATTAGTGATGTCGGTGCTGTAATGATAAAGTCGATTAGAGGGGCGAGGTCCCGCGTAAAGCAACGAGTTTCCAGTGTGTGTGCTGTGATCACCTCCTTATGCGATTGAGACTGATTTTTTAAAAGAAATGCTTTCTATAGGATTGTTTTATGGGCTTTCGAAACCAGTTTTTAAAACACTATTTAGATGTGGACCGACTGAGCGGTTAGACTAAGCGAAGTAAAGCCAACTATTCATCTATGTGGGTGAGCCCGCTCCCCTTGCATGTTATACTGTCAAATTATTATCCTATTCCTTATTATTACTATTCGTTAACTTCTATGTACCTTTAACGTTTTATGCTAAATATTGATTAATTTGTTTTATTAATAGTACATGACGTTTATCGATGACATTATTGTAATATAGAATAAATTGTTTATAAATTTAGAGATTATAAAATTTATTGAGATTGTTACCACCCGGTATTTTAAGTAATGTCGGAAGCGACCTAATCTGTAAGGAATATATTTCCAAAAAAACTAAAAAAAAAATAGATCAAAGTCATGTATTGATGTTTGTTACTTTTATTGATATATTAGAAAAAATATTAACAGATATTCTTCTAAACATAATTTTTCCATGAAATAGTTTGTAGATAAGCGAAGTAAGTTTATTGTATTCATTTATGGAGATAGGAAACGCATTTTATGCAATTCGCTTTGATGTTCTTAGTGTCATTCATGATAATAAATGTTGTTTGAAGATGTCAACTAATGTGGTATTATAATAGTAATAAAGTTATAATCACCTAGGCCTTAATGCATTAAATGTCTAATAGCTCCATCGGTGTTTGTCTTGGACAAGAGCTTACCATTGTCTATCTTAAATAAGCTTCGCTACGCGTGTATTTCTGTGTTTCATTAGACATTCCTTGGTGTTTTCGAGGCAGTGAACTTGCGACCGCACTTAACCCTAGTGCCAATTTGTCAGCCCAGCTGGCGATGTTTTATTTTCGAAAATTTTATAAGCATAATGTGCAATCGGTTAGTTTATCGCTTAATATAATATTTATTTTTTAGAAATCAGAATTTATAGCTTTGTATAAAGGAATTGTTCCTAAATGAATTTTATATTGTACAATACGCCGCAATCAAAATTGTGTACTACAGGCATTCCAAGTTTATTCCACGTGTAAATAGGCCTAATGAATTCTATTTAAATGTACATGTTTCTCTATGGGAATGTAAATATTATCTGGTGTTGAGCTGTATACCGAAACTACACTATGTTGAAACTATTTTTTTTATTACAATGTATTAATGGGGATAACATCTCATATTGTATTTGTGTTTGAATTAGTAACGTATAACGAAATGTATATGTTTATAATATAATATTTGATGATGTTATGTATACAATTTATTAAACGTGAATATATCAATAAAACTATATTTTGTGTACGACAATGTTTTATTTTATTTAAAGTACGACTTACAAATCTATAGAAAGATATAAATTGATTCTAAAACATAGAAATAATGAAGACTAGAAAAAATTTGTACTATGCGTATTAGACAATACGTGTAAGGTGCTTCGAAATGTGTCAAGTTGTAGGAAATGGTTGGCACGTGGCTAAGTTCTCGCTGTACACGTCCGTGAAGTTGGTTAAGTGACTGATTTCAGTTGATATATGATCGATGCAACCGCGAAAATTCTGAGGAAACAGCTTCCTCACTTTGGTGTCGCTGTCAGTCAGGCCACCTATTGAAAAAATGTTTTAAATACATCGTTTAAAGTTTAAACATCTAATTAGCATTTAATTTAACTAACTAAAACTTAATAATCGAATTACGACGCTTTAGTCTTAAGATAATATTTGATGAAATTTTTAGCTGCATACTTGCCTAAGCGATAACTTAAACTGGCAATAAAGCCAAACAACTAAAGGAAGGAAGACTTATAGCACTTTTGTACTAAAAGCTGTTTTGACCCACACAATTATCAAACATACAAAACTCCTAAAATTTGAGGGTTTATACATATATCTTGCTTCACACTAGCGGTAGGTAGTTTATTAGTTATAACATGTTTTTTTTGTTTTTATCTAGAATTATGCAGGTATTATTGCGTATTATGTTTACATTTTAGATCAAAAAATCGTCTGTCACGTAGATAACTCAATGTACACTTATGAATGTCATAAAACAAATAATAATATCATGTCATAATATCATGTCATAATATCATTAAACAAATGATGCTCCTAAATTTACATTTACTGCCTGTTCTCAAATCAAGGGCGAAGAACTGGCAATAAATTGTTCATCACTCTTGGATCGCCAAGGTTCTTTTTGACTTTTTTTAGAAAATGTTTGTAAGCACCTAAACCCTGTTAAAATCGTCAAACGAGGCTGTAACTGGGGCCTAAGCTAGTATTCTGTTACTTAAATTTTCGTTCAAGTAATTTTCTTAAATTGTCGTCTTTGGTTAAACTCACTCACCGATATAAGTTTCCACATCTATGAATTCATGATCGATCATACACATTTCTTCTATATATACAGCCTGGTTTACACTGAGTGATATATTTCCCTTCAAATGTAATTCCACCGTGTGCCATAATCCGTCTGCCATGAAGCCCGACTGAATAGTCCGCGACGTGATTTTTGGTTGTGTAATGTCTTCATATTTGCAGTGTAGTGACCAGACTAATTTAAGGTAACCGTTTTCTAGACCAAGACCCAGATAATCATTTCCCTATAATAATAAAGAACTGTCATTCTAAGTGGACCTGTATCACTCTATGACTCTCAAGCTCACTAACTCCAGCGCCATTATATGGTGAGAGCTACATCGACATTCCGTACAAAAACTTCGAAATCGCTATCTGTTGTAATTAATTGAATCGAAAAGATGAATCTTTTTATTTCGAATGTGATAATGCCAAGAAGATTTGAATGTTTTATATATACGAGACAAAGACAATATAGAAACATAGTACCGTAGTACCAAACATGAGTTGAAATGATATCAAACGAATTCGTATTTCGTTCTGGATATATATTAAATTTCACTAGACACTAGCGGTAAATGTGACGAGTGGAAAAGTTGAGTCACTCCTCGCCGTCGATAGCTTAACTTAACAAACATAAGAATTAAATCTATATCTACAAGCATGTACTTATTACAAATCAGTTACTTTTGAGTGTAGCTTAACTGCGTAGCTTACCATATTAATCCAAAGTATGAGTCCACTGGGATCGGCAGTACTAAAATTAAATGCTATATAACTGGGTTTCGTTGGTAAAGTACTGAGCCTTTGTCCGCTGATACTGGAAGCTGGTCGACTTAAAGAGATCATTGCGTCTCCATCAAATTGTGGTATTGATATAGTTACATCTAAAAATAAAAATTTTCGTTCTTTTACATATATAAATCCAATATTATATAGTTTTGATTACATATTTAAAATATTCCTTAAAATTATCTTTATTTTTGAATAAAATACTTGAAGAATAAAAACCCTAAGATATATTAAAATCACACAACATAAAGTAACTAGTAAAACGTTGTTTAATTAACTTTTAGATTCAGACAAATTAAATTAGAATTCGACAATGGTGCTGTTTTGGTCGTCAATAATAAAACGGCGCCAATAAATTTTTAAAACTAAAATTTATTTGATGCTTACTCTGTTGACAATGATCTCCAACAAGACCTGAAGGACAAACGCAGCGGTTATTCCTACACCGAGCTGGCGACGGACAGTGCGCGGGATTGCACGCAGCGCGTCTACAACGGCCGCTCTCACATTTCGAGCCCTCGCAGGCCTCTACATTCTGACCACCTAAAAACGCGTAGGAGTTGAGTAGGGTTAGGGTTAGGGTTAGGGTTGGTGGACTCAGTTTCCGCACTCAGACACATAATTGGTCCGTTGTGCTTTGAGTAAATCAGAGAACAAAATATCAAATAAATGTAAGTCGAGGTTGTTAGCTTAAATGAGGAGCTGTCTTCTAGACATCATTCATCCCATTTAATGCGCAAACTTGTATATTTACGTAGGCTTTTAGGTTTTCAATTTACCAACTTTGTATGTAAATGATTTTCGTTAACGTTCGCTACAAAGTGTAAGGTTTAATTTCTTTTTACACAGTCATCTATACCTACAGCCTTTTTTTATAAAAAGGAAGATTATGTTTTCAACTAGTATTTGAACTTGACGAACCTATACGATTTGTGTGACTATATTCTGAATTAGGGACGCGGTTATAGCAACAAGTAATATACCTGCAATATTTTGTTGTTCCAATGGCAATAAAATATTGTTAACGTGCAAATTCTTCAGACATCCTAGGTACGATTGAGGAGGTCCTAACATCACGTCAAATGGGAGTGTTGCCAAGTCTTCAGCTCCACCTGTGTTATTTTTTATCAAAATTTATTTTAAATGATTATAATAATAATAATCATATCATTTTGTGCACCATTGGAATACTCTCATGATGAATCTATCAAATTTCCGAAATAAGAAAAAGTGGTTATTGGAAAATAGGAAATAGAAATTATCCTTGAAATGTACAGGTGTTTTGAATTACAGGACGATAATATGACAGCGACGCTGACGGATTGGTGTCCACTTCAGTTTCTTACGGTAATCCGTGATATGATCAAATTTAAGATTATAGTTAATGATTTAACTATATTAACAATAAAGAAGTTTGTAATTTTGTAACCTATAGTACTATAGTATATAATAATAATTCTAGTTATTATTAGATGTATACTAAACACTAAATTTGCATTAGCTTGCAAACTTAGTTGCTTGCTTTGCGTACTTTGTTTTTCTTTATTCTAGTACTTTTTTATACATTTACATAGGGAAGTATTTATGTAATTTACTTAAAGAAACATAATTATAAGGCGTGTTAGTCAGCTATGTTGATATTTACCGAGCACGATAGAAGCTTCACTTGCAGTATGGGGATAGGCATGTGCCAGCATAGGCTCAGTGGTGATAGCTCCGTCGACCCAAACGTAGAGCCGAGTTCCATAGCGGCCCGCCTTCACAGAATGCCATTGAGACATAGACAATACCACACCAGAACGAACCAGAGATGTCAAGCCAGAGAGACGATCTGATGAAAGAGTTCGCTAAATATTTTTTTACTATATTTGACACATTTTGTTTTATTTATACATAATATAAGGGCTACTTTTTGTTTATGCATACAGATATAAAATATAACGTCAGGGAATTCCTCCAAGCTCATTTATACAACCGGTAAACCTATGTTCTTATTTTTAGGTACAATACAAGTACAGTTTTACTTTAAAACGCATTTAATTATCGCAATTAATTGATCGGGATGTTGAATTATACTTACACTAAATGCCCAATCAAACCTTAAACTTTTTTAAAACATTCCAAATTCAATTTTATTTATTTTTGCGTTTAAAATTGGAATACATAAAGGCTAATAATAATAAACAAGAAAGTCTACAATACCTGTCCAACGATATTCCAGCACACCTCCTTGCAGAGATAAAGCTGTGTAGAAATGAGGTGTTGCGATATAAATAATTAATCCGCGTTCTTTAGCTGGTTTTATTTCCGTTTCCAGTGATAAACTCACGCTGGATATCGACCGTGAGTGGAGTTTGATGTAGGAGCGTTTACCCGTGAAGAATATGTCAATTGGGAGAAGATCTAGGAGTAACAAAATATGATTACGGCTGTCTCACTAAATTTAAGCTTTACGAATAAGTTTAAATAAAAAATTAATTAAAAACTTTAAAACAATATGTTTTATTTGAATTAGTGAACTAGTGTTAGTGCACGTTAGTCTTAAGTGCTAAACAGTAGTAAGTGAAAAAATGTAATACAAGAGTATCTTCCGCTTATTATTACTCACAGTCTCTATGAGTAATTGAGCAATGTGAGTAATTATTGGAAAATATCCTTATTAGTAAATTAGGTTAGACTTAAATTACTTATTAGTCTAGATAGAAGTCAGCTAGATCGTAATGTTCGATTATGTCTCGGTGAAGACACAATGAATAAAAAAAGGGTAAATTTGTTTTTAAACGATACCTGTAACCTGTTGAGTAAAATTATACTTTGAACGTATACGTATAAATATTTGAAGACTGATTAATGAAGTTTAGAAGGTTCTAATTTTGTACTGTTTTCGTATACCAGAACGTTTCAATGACTTGCTGATACGATCAACGGGATTCAGGGAATGAATTTAGCAGAGGAATGATACATGATTTAGTATACATATATAATATGATTTAAGTATTGTATTTCAGTTATAAATTTTAGCAATGAATTTCACAAAGAAATGAAATCACATGATATAGTTTTAAATACAATTAATCAAAATTTCGCTATAAATACAACTTATGCAAATTAATTTAACTGTAAAAAATGTTACCTTTGTCACAATGAGATCCACCTTTCCCATACGGACAGTCACAAACAGCATCCCCTGATGTGATGACACATCGACCGTAGCACTGACCTTCGGGAAAATCGCATGGGCTTTTTCTACTGGCACAAGTAGCTCCGTACCAACCTTCATTACAGATACATCTATGGAAAATATCAATGAATTATTGAATATGAATCAATATAGACAATCAAATAAGTAAGTAGAAAATATTCAGGTAAGTTTTTTAACATTCCACTTTGAAAATTTTAATCCTTAAGACAATATTCATCGTCAGTAATGTGTATACTTTATATTAATATACATTTATATCAGAATATAAAATGAGGAATAAAATTATAGGAAAATATGGTTTTTGGAGCCAAGAAATAGGATATCTTCTCAGTCGTATCTTTCATTGTTGAAGATCGTGTCACTGTAAGATACCCGCTTCCCTGCTAGTAATATCCCTCTACTTTGTTCGGTCTGTAGCTTCCCTTAACAACTGTTATGGGTAGACCTGTGAGAGTCGTGACTAGATTACAACAGTAGGTTGGCGATCTGCCCCGCGGCTTTTTTTCCTTCCACCTTGCCGATGACAATCAGCTTGTCCTGCCTTGCGATTCTGTAATTCACTTTTCGAACTCTCACAGCGGATTTCACAGCGGCGAACGCGCTCAAATCTGTCGTAAAGCAGTAATTTTACGTGAGTTATAGAATCGCAAGGCAGGTATCTGGTTCGCGATGGGCGATATGATATGAACTCTTATATAGCATGTTGTTGAGAGTCTCGTACTAAAACTGGATAAAAGTTACGACAAAAATCTGATATTTCTAGTTTGCTTTTGTTAAACTGTCGTTATAATTATACACCACATGTGTTACGCTGTGCATAACCTGAAATAAAATAATATTTTTTAATTATTATCAATAGTGCAATATCAAAACAATTCATACCCATATGTTGCTGGCGAGTGTATACAAACTCCTCTCGGAGCGTTACAGGATTTGGCAGTACATTGAGCTACTCCACATTGCCCCACTCCATATCCCCCTACAGGTTTACCCGTGCCGACTGCCTGACCTCCCATCTCCCATATACATCCTTTCCAACCGTTGTGCAGAGGCAGGTCATGGGGGAGATCACGAAAATCATCTGATGAGTGACCACCTAAAATAATTTTAAAGACTAACAAAACCTGATAATAATTAGCGGGTGAGATTTTTTAAATTAAAACAAAAGACAGCTAATAATAGCTTGAAGTAGCTCTTTGGCTAGATAATATAATATTTCAATAAGTCTACACTTACCAATATATACGTAAGGCAACACGTTCATCTTGACATCATTAGCTGGTGCATTGCCAGAGACGTTATGTCTTCCATCAACACTTAGACCTGCGGTTCGGCCCCGTCTCCACACTCGGACCATATGCCCTCCACGCCTTGTTGATAAGGCCCGAGACGTAAATATACGACGTGCTCCTTTAATATGATAATCTTTATAATACAACTTGCATATTAATCCAAAATGTTTCGTATAAGTAATCAAAAATCATATCTTTATGGCGCATACAAGCTTATTTTTAATGTCTCGTTAAACAATAATGTGTTTTATTCAGAATACAATATTATTCGTTCACTAAAACATACATAGAGTCAACAGGAATAATCATCTGTCGAAGTAGACATGGGGAGAAATTCACTGTGCCAAAAATTAATCTGGAACTGTGTAGGAAAGCACCTTTTGTATGGCAATCTAAGTTTAAAATAATTTACCGAAAACATTAAAAGATATTCCGACTATAATTTCCACGCCATTATGTGTGGCAGAATAATATACGAGTTTGTGATTGTACCACCATAACATTTTTGTACTATATTCTTGCAATACATTATTATTATTATTCAAAATCCACGTCACTTAGCTTTTAAGAACAGGTCTGGCTCGAAGGACCAAAAACACTTACCACTACCCATGTTCCAAGTAAGCATTATATACCCTTTCACAAAAGTTAAGGCTAAATGCTGACTTCTAGAATCGTGTCTACCATTTTGGCCTACAAACACAAGCAACGCTATTTGATCTAAGTCATCAGTTTGGAATCTTAGTCGTAAATCAAAACGATCGGAATTGATGGCCATTGGTGACAGAGGATAGATGAGGTATGATGATTTGCCACTTGATATTGGAGCTAATGATGCTCGGGTAATGTCAACATCTGAAATAAATAGATAAAGTAAAGAAATAAATATCGTATTGGAACACGTATTAACGTATTGGAAAAGTATTAATATCGTACTGGAATTTGAAAAACAAAATATTTTGAAGATATTAAATTATTTTTACTTACTTTGAACTATGACCAAACGGAAAACCTGCTAGATATATTAAAATAATTTTCACATATGTTCTCAGGCGTGTGCCTGACACTCACCCTCTCCCACTATCAACATACACACACACTCACCTACACATACACAACACTCACATACACACACTCACACACACACATACACACACCCACCCTCACATTCAACTGTATTTGTGCTATATTGTATTAATTTGTTTGCCTACCCATATATTATGTATGTTCCCTTTGTAAACACTGTGACTTTGCTGTGGAATGGAAGCCTGGTTATATTTGTGAACTGTATATACATAAATTAGTGGGCTTTCAATAACTAAAACAAATATATGTTGATCATTTCTAAAAGTTCCTATATAATTCAAACATCATCTTACTGTATTCGCAGAAGATTCCATGTTTTCCAAAAGCACACAAACACAGGAATCCACTTCCTGGATGTTTTACACAACTGCCACCAGATTGACAAGGATTGTTTTCGCATACGGACTGATTGCAATGGCCACCCATCCATCTATAAAATATTATTGCATTTAAGAACAAACAACAATAAAAAGAACCGGTCAAATTGTAAAACCTTACGAATTTTAAAGGGTACTAATGTAATTTCCCTCTATTTCGAAAATTAAAGGTACATACCCATTAGCACAAGAACAATAGTATCCTTCTCCCCTATCCTTACAAATCCCACCATTAAGGCATGGTGCAGACAGGCAAGCTAACGATGAACACTCTGTTATATCACCCGCATCAAAGGCATCTTCAAATAAGGCCCGAGTAGCGCCGTTTACCTAGATCACATAAGTTCTATATATATCTATAAATTCTATATATGTACTAGCTGCCACCGCGAACTTCGTTTCTCCTTAATGTGATTTTACTTAGCCTACCTTTTTAGTACATACCCACATGGAACATTTTGCTATGCTACCCCAGAGAATGTTTAGTTTTCCGGATTGAAAACTTTTTAGGTTTTTCTTTGAATTTATCTCTATTAAACCTCGGAGTTCAAGTTATAAGTTTTAATTAACAAATAGAAAATAGGGGTTGATCGTAGAGGGGTGAAAATTAAGGGTTGTATGTATTTTTTAATGCCACATAATAATAAAAATAAAAGAAATAAATTTTATCCAATTTTTTTTGTGGTGGACACCCCTTATCACTTAAGGGTTTGAAAAACATTGTGACACGAGAATTTTATATATAAGATATATGTTCTATTGTAAAGTTTTACATCGAAGTATTTTTTCCACGTAAAAAACTGTTTATTTTATTTCAAAGAAAGACGAGACAAAACTAAAAGTTCAATGTTTAAATAAACAACATTGATAAAATAAATCGTATAGCGTTTTCATCACCCTATAAAGGATTAAATAAAAATGTTTCGATTCAGGATTTGACCAAACAATTAAAAGAAATTTAGTTTAATTTAATTAATTTTGAAGAATAATAACTTACAGTTAAACCTTTTACGCAGCCAATAAATGGTTGATAGTCGGTGTGGTTTTTAAATCCATTTCCAAACATTATTGTGGCATTAGGATGAAGGCTTGAAATGTTTGCGATCTGACCACCACTCATAGCTAGCGTGTCATTCAAACTAAGGGTCGCGTTGCAGTGTTGTTGTTTCAAGTATAAATCCAGTCTGAATACAAAAAAACGGAATTACACATCTCTAGAATCAGCATAAAAATCACGTAGTACTTGTTTTAGTATCTTGAAGAATATAGAAACAGGACAATTCTGAATATGGTTTGGTTTCAATTGCTGTTATTTATAAAATATTGTATGCCAATAAAAATCATACTGTACACTTTTGTAATTTAGGAAAAATACAAAAAACCATCCGTATCACCTCGACGTCCGTCGTTCCACAACTGAGCGTTTTCTAAGGCAGTTTTTGCCGCGCACCATTATGTCGAACCAGCTGACCATTCTATTCCCGAACCAATTCGACTTCAAATAAAGAGCGTACCAATTCTTGAAAGGCCGGCAACGCACTTATGAGCCTTCTGACAGTGTGAGTGTCCATGGGCAGCGGTATCACTTAATATCAGGTGAGCCTCCTGCCCGTTTGCCTCCTATTACATAAAAAAAGGTAACTTTTGAAAAAATTATAAACTGTACACCTTGTTTCAATTTTCATCGGAAATCCTTTGTTGACAAAAGTTTTGAGCTCGCTTAACAGCATCGTCTGATAGCCGCACGAAAATTTAAATTTCAGTAATCCTGTATTCATATAAAGTTCCATATACACTCCTTGTGCTATTTCTACGTGCATAATACCGCCATCAGTGATTAACGTTCTAGCTTCAAATCCTATCGCTAGAGATGTGGAATTTCTAATATGATGCACTATATATGAATTTTCGCCAAAAGCCGCGGATTTTATTGAAATTCTTTCTTCACAATATCTTCCGCTATAACTGAATATACAGTGACACTGAAAAATAAATCACCTAATAATGTTAGCATGTCGTAAAGCTCCTATTATACGATGTAATGGTTTTTCTTACTCTGATGCCATGTGGACCGCTAAAACAAGTGCCATGATTGTTGCAAGCTGAAGGAGTGCACTCGAGGTGATCTGTTGGGTAGATTTGTGTTATACCATCCGTAGTCGTGTCTATGTCAGTGGTCATATTAGGCAAGTCACTGGTGACGTGACTATCAGGCGAATTAGTAAATAATTTTTCCGTAGTTATATCAAAGCTATCTTCGTTACGTGTTGTTTCTGTATATTTAAGTGTCGTTTCATGGAAATATTCTTGGGTCGTTTTTATTGTACTTTCCATCGTTACTTCTGTGGGTTTAGTAATACTGCTTATATAGGTGGTTTCTTTAACTGTGGTATCTTCGTCCATTTCCTTTGTAGTTCCAAATGGCGTCGTTTCAATGTCTGCGGTTGTTTTATCGGTCGTAAAGTCACAAATACCACTACAAATAGTAGTCGTATCTGTTTTAATATTAACTCCACCTTGTGTTTGTTGAGTGAAGGCAATTTCAGTTGAAGGATCGAATTGCTGAGTGGTGCTTTCATGGAGAAACGTCGTAGGTGTAGATGATACACCATCACCTGTTATTTTCGTAGTAAAGCTATTAACTTCAGTTGTTAGATATTCGGTAGTTCCTGCTGTCGTTAACTCAGTTAAAGCAATAACGCTCGAAGTATTAAATAATGCTTCAGTTGTTGTAAAAGCCTTGGTAATTTCACTGAAAACTGAAGGCTTGGTGATATCAGTAAATGTAGTACCGATTTCAGTGGAATACAGCATAGTTGGACTGACGTAATCACAGTCGTAACTGCCGTCGTCCAGAATAATGCATTCACATAAACTTCCAGTCAGTCTTGGAGGGCATGAGCATGTAAAATTATCCACCCCATCTATACAGCTTCCGCCATTCATGCATCTGAAAAGAATGTTCTACCTATAATAAATAGTTTATGATAGGCAGTTTTATTCATTGATAAATGTTAGGCTTGGTTTCTATACAGAATATCAGTCGTAATTGCTAAGAGTCGTATTTTTTATTAAATTAAAAAATGACTCGTGGCCAAATCATACCTCAATAGATTTTTGGATCCTTTCCCACCTCTGAAGTATGTGTATGATAAAGGTTTATACATAAATACACGCGGAAAAATACAACGAATTTATATAATTTACCTAGGGCCTAGCAAGCATTCATCATATTGCAATTCACATCGCTCGCCGTGATAATCAGGCACACAGTAACATATCCGTTCGCCATCTTCAACTACACATAATGCACCGTTACTGCATGCATTCGCGTCGCAAAACTCGATTTGCACTTCGCAACTTTTTCCCGTGAAACCTAGAATAGAACATTTTGAAATCAATACGCTGTATTATTTGTTAAATTTTGATAAGGGCCTAAATTTTTTGCTTTAATATTAATTTTGGTGCTATGTTGTATAAAGGCAGAATGAAATTTGACCTAGATAACATTTGTTTTACTTGTATTTTATGCTAACTGCATCCATAAATAACAAATAAATACAGTTTCATTTAGTATTCAGGAAATCCGAATTTTGAAAAAAATCATTTCGTAACTACCCATAAGTGTCGATGCGTACAGCTTTGATTGTGAAAATATTTGCTAAAACGTAAGCAGTACAAGTTAGTTAAAATATATAAGCAAAAATCTTAAAAGTAATTCTTTACAATAGAATAAATGTATGAGGAAATTAAAATATTAACTTATTAAAAGACATGTTTTATAATATTTTTATTTTATAAAAAGTAAGAAACTTACCATAAGTACACGCGCACATATAGTCTGCATGTGCATCAATACATATTCCACCATTTTGACATGGGTTTGATTTGCATTCATCAATCTGTTCTTCACATTTTGACCCTGTCCATCCTATAATAGAATATATTAATTTTGATTAATGAGATCAGAAGAATATTGAAATTCTATGTGTCATTTCATTATTATTATTATTTCTTTGAATTCTGTAATTTACGGAACCATTATGCGGTTACTTATTGGTGGCACAAGGCATGAAGAAGTCCAAAGTTCAACATCCAGACTTAAAACAATAATCATACCTGCACCTACCATATTACATCCAATTATTGAAATATCACAAGTAGGTACATAAAATTATAAGGTTATGTATAAAAGTAATATTTTTTCATTAATCAAACTAACATATTCTTTATTCCCCTGAGTCCGAGCATATTAAAAATTCTAGACGCAAAGTTCTATAAAAATTACCTGGTAAACATTTGCAATAGAATTTAAATCCGGGTCCCTCAATACATTCACCTCCGTTATAGCAACGTATCTCCTCTGTAGTGTTACAAACTGCCACATCAAGCTCACAGTGCTCCCCGGAGAAGCCAGGTATGCAGTGGCACACGTAATCATTTGTCATATCGATACATGTGCCGTTGTTCAAGCATGGATTTGATTCGCACTCATTGTAATTTGTTTCGCAGTCGTCGCCTAAAGCAATGAACCGTAAATTTTATTTAATCGTAATTTTTTTTTATAATGGCTCTGGCACGATTTGTGCATTAGCCAGCGTCAAGTATAGGATTGTTTATAATTCGTGCTTGTCTTTAGAAATTCGACCGTGTCCTCCATGTACGGTTTAGGCACTCGCCCGGTACCGCACAACCCTCCCAAAGGCCGAACACAAATTTAAATTAAAACTTGCCCTCGAACGGGGAATCGAACCCGGTAACCTAGCTGTCACTTAATAAGACCCCTAGGCTATGAGGCCCCTTAATCGTAAATTAAGATAGAGAAATATACAGAATGTAAGTTTTTAATTTACTTTCTTCACTACGGGCAATTTGGGAGGAATTCTGCTGGAGGAAGATGAAAGACATTTATTGAAGTGAAACTTCTTTAGGCAATTTTTTTTTACGGATGAAACGCAAATTAGCGTCACAAAGATGTGCAGCGTTTTTGTCGGAAAAATAGGGTGAGAGCGATTGAGACCGATTGAGAGAGAGTGAGAAAGGGCGAACGTAGCATGAAGCAAATAGCCACGGAGCGAGAGTAGGCAGCAAGCAAGTTAGAAAGATCGAGAGAGAGAGAGGGTGAGATAGAGCGAACGTCGCATCACCAGTGCCATGGAGCAAGAGGTGGGAGAGAACTATAGTGAGAAAGATTGAGAGATAGAGAGTAAGGGAGATCGAGAAAAAATACACGCTATTGGTTGATGTATTCGTTTAGTAGTTACATATTAGAACTTTAGATGGCAATTCTATCGCATAACGTCTTATATTATCATTAGCGGACCCCACAGACGTTGTCGTGCATCATATTTCAAGCGATTAGGATATTAAACAAAGTATGAAAGTACCGACTGCAGCGCCATCTGCCGGGCTGATTTATGAATCTAAACCATCCGGGGCGTCACCCAAACGCATACAAAAACATCATTGAAATCGTTCCAGCCGTTTAAGAGGAGTTCAGTGGCATACACACGTACAGTAGAATTATATATTATATATGTATATGTAAGTTATCCTATATTTTAAGTTAGATCAAACTGCACACGGTGGGCAAATTTGATTGAGATCGGTTAAGTAGTTTAGGAGACCATAGCGGACAAACAACGTGACGCGTAATTTATATATATTAAGATTAATATCACGTATACAGTGTGTAAACAGTGTGAATATATGATATACATGTAAGCATGAAATGCCAAAATTTCTGTATTTTTGTATTTCATGCTGGTGGTTTCTTCTTTATTGCATTATATAAATTTAAACTTACCTATAAATCCTTCAGGACAAGAACAATTATAGGAAGCAACTCCGTCGATGCAAGTGCCACCATTTAGACAGGGATTCGACCAACACTCGTCCCAGTTAGTCTGACATTGTATTCCCGTAAAGCCATCGGTACAGTAACAAGAATAGGTACTAAAAGAGGTTTTAATATCAAGACAAAATGAACTCCGCCGTGCAGATTTTTATGTGGTCTCTGACAAATCGATGTAGGTTAGATTAACAGACAAATAACTAAATAATTTTCCATGAGTTATTTATTTTAGTTATCAATTACATTATGAATTCAGCGATAGGACAAAAATAATTTCAAAAAGTTTTTTCATATCGTAAAAGCGTGATTACTTCGATGAACTTGTCACTTACAAGTCAAATTTATTGGGCCGGGTATATTTTTCGCGCGCTAGAAATGATTTAGTTTTTACAAATTGGAAAAAGTATGTTGCTATAATACACAATAATATATAAACCTTTTTTTTTCGATTTAAAGGGAAATAATGTTATATCTACCTATTGACGTCATCAATACATATTCCATGAAGACAAGGGTTAGATAAACAGGCAATACCCGCTGTGACCACTGGCACAAAGACCAACCACCAATAATTCGGAACTTTTGTCATGGCTTTTAAAATATTAACGCGTTACTCGGGCATTATGATACCTGAAAAATACATATATAAAGGTATAACTTAATTATTTCGTTAAATCATTGTTTATATATAATGGAGTCATATTAATAAATAAATTTTTTAAATTACTGGCCATCGATCATTTTTACGAAAAAAAAATTAAGGTACCTTTTTCGTCAAGTCCGCCTGGTTTACATGAAACCGGTAAAGTCAAATATTTTTTTCTTTCGACCGATATATGTTTCTGTTATAACGTCAATAATGATTCGATTAAGGACAGAGCTTTTATAAAATTATGGCCTATTAAAGAAGGTAACTGGCACACAAGTGGGTCTTCAACTGCTGTGGCTTGCGTTGTCATGGCAACCAGTAAACACAATAAAATTGTTCATTTCTACTTAGAAGCTATTGATAAAATTTTGACATTACCTAAGTAGGTTAACATGACTATTATTCGATTAGATGTATATTCTCATATTATAATAGAGTACTTATAACGTTTTTTATTATTTTTGATTCAGAAATTTAAGTAAATATTTAATAGATAAGATTCCGTTGGTCTGCCATTTTAACAGTCCTATAAGATAAACTGACTACTTGAGATTTATCAAAAATTTTCACAAAGTCGCGAAGCATAGTCATTAAGGCAAAAGAAGAAATAACTTCCATCTAAATGAAAACCTATATGTATAACACCTTTATTTATATCCGAATCTTTCGAAGGTATTTTTTTTGCATTTACACCTGAAGCAATAGTTTGTGGCGCTCGACTCACACCAGGTTTTTGCTGTTCTGAGACGAGCGTGTGCGATACCTACTAAAACCACCTTGGGTTCTAACATAGACTCATTCTCACATCGTTTAATCATTTTATCAGGGAATATATAACTTCTGCGCGAGTGTTCTGTAACTCCCAATAGTGATAGATATTGCGTAGATTTTTGTACGGGGCTATCTTAAGGTTGTGAGTTCAGAGACAGACATCAGTGCCACGACTATGGAAGGAAAAATACATAGAACATTAGAAGTTTCAGAGTACTGGCGCTGATAGTATATGCATTCCAATGGTAATATAAAATCGAACCTTTGGCATAATTATGGTTACTAAAATATGTAGCTATAGGTTAATGAACTCTTCTTTACCTAAATACTAAATTATATTCAAATGGAGTAGACATATAATTTACAGACTAAATAAATTTATAGGGATTTGCAGATTTTGACAATAGACAGCGGACTGCAGACAGTGACACTTGATAGTGACAGTAACAGCTACATTAGTGGCAGTTTGGCATAAAACTTGAAAGTTTCAACTTGAAATTCTAAAATTTAATCTTATTTGAACAATAGCCTATTGCACTTAGCTTTCGATCCGAATTTCATTGTTTCCATTAGATTTTTGCTTAGTCAGCTTGTAACAAACCTAAATATAATAGCAATTTCATATCTCCCGGTAAGAAAGGTGTAATTAGAGTGCGTTTTTTATATTTTAAGTGACTAACTCTATCTGTAAATATGGATCCGGGAATCCTTTGTTTCCACCATTGTGACCACAAAGTCTTTTGTACTATTATTCCTGATAAATGCCCGGTTTGCCATCAGAAACTAGATAGATACGACTACAACCTGTTGCCGTTTAGGTTTGTATTACAATTAGTGATATGTAAGGATTTATCAGCGATGTGTATCTGTTACTGATTGGCCTATTTTTTTTCAGAGTACCATATCCTTTCGTGAAAGCGTCTCAGCATCCTCGAGCGATAGTTATGAAACCGACGCACGGAGACTTCCTTAAGTGAGTTATTCTTATGAAATTCCAAAACAACATAATATATTACTAAGAAAATGACTCATAATCTCATGATACATATTATGGTTTTGCTTTGTTTCAGTGACTATTATAATTCTAAGGATTTACATATCGGAGTGACTAACTCTCAGGGCTGTGTTATTGAATTTGGTGTTGAAGGTATCCAAGGTGTGGATCCTTTGACAAAAAAGTGGAGTCAGTGTGACTCAAGCTCTGATTGGGACCAATGCCTCCTATTAGAACAGTTTGATGAACTATGGAATGAAATTTGGGATGGCATTCTCATAAAGGTACTTTATAAATTTCAATGAACATAAAAAAATAAAAACAAAACTTCCTTTTGTAATGCACTTTACTAAAGTTTCATCAATAATTTCAGGTGAGTTCAAGTCCGCTGTGGGATGCAGAGAGATACAATGAAGAACGTCACAACTGCTTTACTTTTGTATTAGCATTTTTGAGGGCTCTAGATTGTGGAGAACTTTCTGAAAAAGCTCAGGACCCAAAGCAGTTTTGTAAACAGTATGTGGTTCCACGCACTTCTGCTGCTGGGAAATACATATCTCTGTATAGGCAACTTAAGAGGCAGAGCTTCTTCATACAGAACCAATGATAGCTTATAATTTAATATTTTGTGTATTTAATATTTATTTTCAGTATTACCTGTGATTGAATTTAGATTTAAGGGCCGAGAATTACCATGCATTTAAGTTAGACCAAAATGTATCTGAAAACGTATTTATTATTTTAGTATGAGGTAATATGTTTAACTCTAAAACGCAATGCAATGATTTAATGGTCTAAAAGAGGCTGTGTTAGTTGATTGTAATAATAACGATTACACTAAATTTTGTTCATGTAAATATAATTTGTGATTATCTTTCATTCCATCCTTGAAAAAGTAGTATACTTTTACTAATTATCTTAAGCCAAAAACATCACATACTTAAATGTTAATTTAATGTCAAGATTTAGGATAATTTTAGGTATGTTACATGCTGCCACTAAAGCCACAATAATTATCAGATTTTTCTACTATTTATAATCACATTTACTCAATTTAAGATAAATAAGTCATGTTTATGAGTTACACTATAAATTGTTTACTTATTAGTCAATTTGAATTTTTTATACCTATACAGTATAACAAATAATAATAGTATAGGAATTTTCATCAGTCTTTGAAGACATAATTTTGCTTTTTTGTTGTATTCTTTAGAATTCTGTGATTTCATGTTAACATAGTATTAAATTATTTTGAATTAAATTCATTATAAATGATTCGGTTTGGCTTTATATGTTTGATAGTTTTGATCTTCCATAATAATTGTATCTATTTTCCACATTTCATATAATTTATTACAAATGTCTAATCATCTATTAACTCTAGTATAGAATATGTGTACACATTATACTTCCATACAGATTTTGATAAACAATTTTGTAGAAATATGTAATTTTTTGAAAGCTTGTATTGATGTAGACATTGTAGTTTTAGACACTAAAATAGGATGAATTTTTACACTGCAGGTAACTAAAGTTAAAAAATTTGTAAATGAGAATTGAAATATTGAGGATAATTCAAAGTATAGCTAATTATTCTATATACAGTAATCAATGGATATTAAGAAATTCAATTTGTACATTTTAAATTAACATTAGTTCTGCTTTGAATTACCCTCTGTAATCCAGCGTTAAATTTGTAACAATGGACAAAGGTTCCAATGACCCTCAATGTTAGTCATACAGCCAATTGAAATCTCGTCCGCTTATTGTCTTCATGTCCCGAATAAGTCTTATTAAACTGATAAGGGTAATTATTCATAATTATTTTCCTTTTCTGAAGACACTCGTAACGGTTGAGGATTACTTGCTCAAAGTCACGAATTCTTGCCCAAACCAAACTCAACTTTGTATTACGAGATGTTTCTAAAAGAAAGACCGAATCTCAGATTTCTAGGTGCTATGATAAAATAAAGTGTTCGTTAATTTAATGTGTATTATTGAAATTCTGTTTTATTTTAAATATTTATTTAAGCAAAAATAATCTATTTGGAATATAATACTTAATTAGTACAAGATGTACGAGTAAATTCGTCTGAATTACGCTGATACTTTGACAGGTGCGGATTCAACTCCCACCCAGAAGACGGCGCCGTTCAAGGCGATGGTGCCTCTGAAAATGAAAATTAACTCACTTGAACATCAGATTCCTTAATTACGTCACACCACAATTGTGCCCTTATACATACAAAATAATGAGCTTTAAAGTGTAGTACCGTTAAACGGTACTCTGACAAAAATCAGATAAGCCTGAAGTTAAAACTGTTTACTTAGACTGATTTAGTTTCTGTGAATAAGTCTCTAAGACGTGAATATCAGTACACCAAAAAATATTTTCATCGATTATACTGCATATAAAAACTACTGTAAATAATAATTATCCATGTATACAACCTAGATAATATGCTAGTAAAGAAAATTTTAGGATATTTCGAGACGCGTAAACAAATGCGCATAAATTTTTTTGCTATAAGTACATATTTTAATACATTACTTCATACTTGCTAATAAAATACCTGAATTTAACGACGTCGTTAAGGGTTGCAGGTGGTGTCCATGTGAATGTGACCGTTTGCTTATCTTCCTTAGCATCGTGCTTCTTGTGTGTGATAGTGTCCTAAAAAATATGGTAATCGTAGATATATTATATTTATAATTTCACATAAGAATAATTCATACTCTATCGGTAGGTATAATAGAAAACTAATAGACAAACTTCTACTTGTCTATATGGTATAAAAGCTACGTTTTACAATAGCATTACGCCTACTATAATTCAATGTCAAGTGTTAATTAAACCACTTTGATTGATGATACATTGAAATTATTATTTTATATTTGTTAACATTCAAATAATTTGCTTAATTCGTTGCAATGACCCATATGAGTTAATTGCTTTGTGAACTAAATGACTGAGCGTGCTAGCTTTGTATCTTTTGTTTTATAAAAACACTTCGAAACACGTAAAAAATTACAATGTTCACTTTGTTAAAAAATTAATACTGTGTAAGTTACAGGGCCGCCTGCTTGTAGCTAGAATGTCATGAGTTTGGTGTCTTAACAAAAACTAATAAATACAAATGGGTTACGGGATTCAATCTCATATTACGTATATATACTTATAAGCATTCTGGAAAACCCTAAGATACCGATTATTATATTATTAAATGACAATAAATACAAAAGTGAATTTATTAACCGTGTTTTTATTTCCAAACCATATATATTATGAACAATAAGAGACATTAACAGTATTATTTGTACTTTGCATAGATGAAGTTGTGGCATTACTATATAATTTAGCTAATGACCTACGTACATTTACGGAAGTGCGTTAAGAAATAAACAATCTACAAGTCACAAAAGTGTCGCGTTCTTGACCTTGCGCGGGTTTCCTGAGACATGAGGTCAATAAAATGTGCATAATAATTCATTTCTTAGTTATATGCCTAATATTAAAAGAAGTTTAATTTTCCTATTTAATAAAGTCTATGGATAGAACATTATTATTCATAAACATATACTTTTTACGTATAACGACAAAAAAATTCAATACGCAAAGCAAATTGGCTGGTATTTTATTATACGTAATAAAAGTACGAAGTTTTCGAATAGTCTGTTTACATTTCGTTGCTTGTTTATTTACATAAGCCCTCCTAAACATTGTACTGTAATTCGTTTGATTGATCTGATAAATCTTCATAAGATGTCGGTATTGTTTTATAACCGCGGCTCAAGTTTCCACGCAAATACACATTTTGTACTATTAATCTAAATAGCATATTTTACATTTATATGGCTTTTAAAAGATCGAGTCTTCGATCTTGCAGACTTCATTATTAATATTTTGAATAAGGTTTAATTTGACTTGAAAAGTGGTTTTAAAATACATATATCCAACATCGGATATATATGGATATAGTCTGTATACAGCATGTTTTTTTAAGACATTAATAGATGTACTTACTCCTTTGTTGTCACATTTCATAAGTCTGGCCAAGGGTTCGTTGGGGGAGACAGTAAAGGTTCCAACTGGTTTATCATCGCTTCCTCTAGCCTGCAGCATGATACCACGAATGGTATCCGAGGGAGAGTTTCCTGATAATGTCACTTCCATTGGTGTTCCAGCTTTGACGACCTAAGGCATATATTTCCTTAACGTGAATATTACATATTAAATTAAATACAATTTGCCTAAAACACGTCGAAAGACAAACCAATCACAGTTTTCACATGGATCACAACCAATCAGCGTTCCGATATATTCCTTCAACTATAATACATAAGCAGTTTTGGCCTAGTGGCTTCAGTGTGCGACTCTTGTCCCTGAGGTCGTAGGTTCGATCCCCTGCTGTGCACCAATGGACTTTCTTTCTATGTTCGCATTTAACATTCGCTCGAACGGTGAAGGAAAACATCGTGGGGAAACCGACATGTCTTAGACCTAAAAAGTCGACGGCGGCGTGTCAGGCGCTGGTGGCTGATCACCTACTTGCCTATTAGATGTAAAAATGATCATGAAATAGATTCAGAAAATTGAGGCCCAGACCTAAATGAGGTTGTAGCGCCACCGATTTTTTTTATAATACATAAAATCAACGAATACAAAATATTACATGAGATTATTGAAGTCAATTGTTATTGTTTGGACATTGGAGACATAGCATTCAACAATTTCTTATTTACCTTCTATAAAAATAATTAATGGTTTAATATTAAATTTATTAAAGTTATCATACCTTAGTGCTAGTGGTGATTTTGTATGGGGCTGGTCTCTTCTGCGCTTCAACAGGGTGGCGTGGAATCATGTCCTTACAAGCGCTCTCTGGTGCACCGCTAGAGTATGCATCAGCACCGATCAAGAGGGCCAGAGCCAAACATACTTTTGCGTATATCATCTTGTTGAACTAAAAGGCAAGAAAAAAAAACGTTTTTGTTATATTTTTAAAATTCTAAAACAAATTAATTAGTTACGGATTTATTAGGCAAAGGCGAGCCTGTATCGAAAATTAACATGAAAGGAGGTCATGGTCTTTACTTCTTCAATTCCAAAGTTCTTGGAGCGCTGTTCACAAAGACAGGTTGTGTTATGAAACAAATGTCGTTGGAGTGATTGCTTAAAAACTAAAATGTTTGATACACTCGGCGTAAAATTCCTTTTTATTTACTTTGGTATGTATTTAACAATTTCTGCAATACGTTTACAATGTATATTTGTAATATTTGAACCAAACTTGAATATGACAGAAATCACTTTTTTTACATTAATTATTAAACCTACCATATTCTATACAGCCTTTACACAGTGCCGCGGTAACAATTAAAACATATTAACAATAAAAAACTATTATATTAATGTAATAAATAAACAATACAATATATGTAGTTAATTAATAACAATAGAATTATTGCATATTAAATTATTTTACCTACCAGTGAACTTTTTCGCGCGCGCGGCAATAGTCGATGCGTGAATGGTACTTCGACTTGCGAGGTCGCAACTTATAAGCTATATACTACTTCGACTTGGAAGGGCAAAAACCACAAATAAAGTTTATCCTGACACTATTCATAAAACTTTTTCCTCATAATCTTCTTACCACGACACCTTTATTTTTTAAATTCTTCCCCGCAATTACTTAGGATTTAACGTATATTTTTTGCGTGGAATTATTATTTTATACCAAGTCTCGCTTATTATAGAGAAAAAGTGTTGGCAAAAATTCTACGCTCGTAAAAATTTACATATAAAGATTATGTTTATATTGCTTACCCCATGTTTAATCTTTACGTGCATATAAATAGGTATTTCAGACGGTACGTTCTAAATATTATTTAGGTATTTAAACTCTCATATCTCAATGGTAGACATTTTACTTATTTGTTACGTTAATAATTTGTATAGGCTTTACTATGATTATGTCATTTTTTCCTATAATTAATTCTACGGAAAAGAAACACCATACCAGGACAGCGCGTTAACCAGTAACCAATGGACACTGTAATATATGTATGTATGTCTTTTGAAAAAGAAAATCTTTTCACAAAATACAAAGCATCAGCTTAAGCTATATTTATATCCAGCATTGTCCTCACTATGTTCATATAGGTGTTCCCTAGGTGTCTAACAATTACATCTATCAAAAACACATATCGTTTTGTGAGTGCATATGGCGTAGTTAAACGGATGAAAGACCACGATCTCTTCTGTGGAGGTTTTTTAAACAGAGAGCAAACGAACATGAAACTTATCTGACGCTGCATGTACCCGCCGCCCGTGGAACAACCCGACTCGCGGGTGAGTTGGCCTGAGAGACTCGAAAAAAGTTGCTACTATTCGTACCAAAGAAATTAATTTCGGCACACAACAGGTTTTGTTGTGCATTAATATTTTATGCAGACGTTAAAGTTATTTAATAGCTAGAAGTATCAAATGGTGGTAATTATGAAAGTTCTATTTGTAAATAATAAGTTATTGGGCATGATGTTATATTATCCTTTTAATCTTTGAGTTCGTATGAATCGATAGAAGCGCATACGCAGATGTTGATGCGACAGTTGACCTGTACGAATGTAAAAAAAAGGTTCCAAGTAAACAGGTAAATGAAGTAGGAAAAAGTTAATACCTAATAGTATTAGATATAGTTAATAATATTAAATATTAGGTATTACCTGATATTATTATTCAGTAACTAGATAAAACAATAATAAATGAAACAAATTATAATTTTTTAATATATTTAATTTGTTTAACAATGAGTGACGTAGGACAATGAAGAAGTATGTAAAACACGCTACATAATACACAACAATAGGGGTTTTCCTAGGTTAGGGAAAACAGAATAATGCATACTTTTTCCCAAGTCATAAAACTGCAACAAACATCTCGTGACACGATTTTTCACCTTTAAGGAAAATTTATATTTTATTTATCGTTTTGCATGCACTTGTGCATATATGTGCATATGGATATCAATAACGTAAACAACGCTTCACAAAATAAAATAATACAAGAATTGCATATCTACGACTTGTGTCAGCAAAAAACTAAATGACGATCATTGAGGTTACGCTTACGGGATACATACAACAAAATGATGACATGGTTACATTACACACACAAATCTACTTAGATTATTATGTTAAAACGAAACAAAAGTATGTTTATATGTAAATGTACGGAGCGTATTGTTAATAAATATCACATTTGAAGTAAACACCAAAAAATAAGTAGAATTCTCTTAATCCACTGATTAAGAGGCTTCGAAGTAAGTAGAAGCCTCGCTTTTATAGCTTTAGAGCTATTTTATTTGTTTAGTCAGCGATGGTCTAGACTCTAGACTCTAGAGTAACAAGAAAAGAATTAAGAAAGAATACAATAAAAAATACTTTTTCAAACGAATATAAATTAATAATAATATGAATATAAATATGCAATTCCTGTGAATTTAAAGACTGTACGTAATATATCTTTTGTACATAAATCTCAGCGCATATTAACAAGCTATACTCTCGAATTTAAGTCGATGTGTTTTCGGAATCTCAGAGCTTGTGTTCCCGCGCATAAACCAGCTCTGGCATTGGCTAGTTGAAATTTGTTGTTTCAGTTTTTTTTTTTTTGAATGGAATCTCGCTGTTGGCCTTAAGGGCCTATACAGATCAACTCGGGCTGTTTTGGCGAGCGTAGCTCGGCCAGAATGGGCGGTTTGCCCCGCGACTAGCGCAAGGGCGTCTCCTGTGAGACGCGAACCTCGGCTTGGGCCGTCACGGGGTGAGTTGTTGTTTCAGAGCTGCCTCTCGTCATTTTATACTATGCAGTATGCTACTATATAACTGTGGTAACGTAAGATCACAGATTAATAAAACATAATGACATTTCACGTTACACGCACTCGGCACTACTCACCACAATAATAATTTAAAAGGTTGGTATTAAATTCATTGAATTGGTAGCCAAATGTGCTTGAAATAATCGATTATAAATCTTAGTATATTGATATTTAATGTAGGTGAACCGTGTACAAGTGGCAGGAATAGGTACTATAGACAAGTCCAATACATTTTGAAATGGCATCTTTTTTATAAACTTAGTGATTATTGGATGTGAATTGTCAAATTCTTTTTAGTCTATGTGCAACTGGTATGGTGGACGATTTACCAATATTTTGAGAAATTGTTAGCTGAATTAGGCGGGAAGATAATTTCAGCTTGAATAAAGTTACAATGAGTGTTCAAGAAGATGTTTTGAAGATACAAAAAAAATTAACAAAGATGACTTCTGACGATGGCACGGTAAGCCTCAGTCTAAACCTATACATTACCGCGCGATATTATTGCCGACAATAAGATTCCATTTAACATCGGTTAAATCGTTTTAAATACGGTAAAAATGTCTTGTTTTTAGTACAAAAATCTTTTAAAGTGCTTGATTAAACGTGAGCATTTGTTTATACCACATATTGGTTACTTATTCATTTATTCACTTGTTATAGGGTCAAGAAGATGCACTAGAGTTATTAAAGGCTTTACAAACAATGGCTATTAATTTAGATGTCTTGACCAAAACAAGAATTGGAATGACAGTGAATGCATTAAGGAAATCCAGCAAGGATGAAGAAGTTATTTCTCTTTGCAAAACTCTTATTAAAAACTGGAAAAAATTTCTGTCACCAAGCACACAAAAAGAATCTGGAAGTTCATCTAACTCAAAATCCAAAAAAGATTCAAAGGATAAGGAAAAAAAGGAGGACAAAGAAAAAGATAAAAAATTACCTGCATCATTCCCTCCTCACTCTAATACAACTGATGCTGTACGTTTAAAGTGTCGAGAACTACTCACTCAGGCCCTTAAAACTGATGTGAACATTTCAAATTCATGTGGTTCTCCTGAAGAACTTGCTGAGGAACTTGAAGAATGCATTTACACAGAATTTAAAAACACTGACATGAGATATAAGAACAGAGTAAGATCGAGAGTTGCTAACTTGAAAGATCCTAAAAATCCAACTTTAAGGACAAACTTTTTGAACGGAGTAATTTCAGCAGCTCACCTTGCAAAAATGACTCCAGAAGAAATGGCCAGCGATGAAATGAAAAAGGTCCGTGAGAAATTCATTAAAGAGGCAATTGACGATGCTCAACTTGCTACAGTACAGGGAACTAAGACAGAGATGTTAAAATGTGGCAAATGCAAAAAGAGAAATTGTACATACAACCAGCTTCAAACAAGGAGTTCTGATGAACCAATGACTACATTTGTACTCTGCAATGAGTGTGGTAATCGCTGGAAGTTCTGTTAAGACTGTGCTTAATGTAATTCTTTCAATTGGTACAATTGTATCCAGATGTAACTTCTAACACTATAAACTCTTTTAACTGATTGTATGCCCTTACTACTCATTGACTATGAAATCATGCTAAGTAGTTAAGGAATCCTTAGTTTTAATAAATAAATGTTTTAAGTCTGAAGTGATTTTAATTTTATTATTAGCTCTGGCTGATTTTAATTATGTTCTTTGGTCCCATAAATATCTTTGGCAAATAATTTACTTTGTGATGTGACCATACTTGGGACATGTATAAATTTTAGCATTTGTTTCCCTGATGATACCTATACCTAATAGTTTTGTAATTTCTTTGCTGGAAATCAAACTCAGTACATGCCACCATGCCTGTTGGTGGCGGTTTACACTAATTACTTCATGCCATCAGTATTGGTAGGTAAGGTGATGCTTTCAAGCGGAATGATGAACTCATAGATTGAGATCGGCCTCTGGTAATTTCAAACTTAGACTTCTAGTATGTATTTAATGAAAACAACTGAAATGTAATCACAAGTATATTTACCAATAATAATTGTTATTGGAATGTGTCCTTTAGGACTATAATATTAATTATCTTAATAAGTACCTAAATGACCTTAAATAAATTATTAAAAAATTCTTATATACCTATAAGAATTAACAGTGTCATAATCTGTAAAATTTATTATAGTTTAACTGTATTAGTTATTTGGTACCACGGTACCTACTTATGTACTCAGGTACCATTATGATTTAAGTTATTGTCACTCCTATCTGTGTGAGTTAAAAAACTTGATGTAGATTGTAAATATTATCAAATGAATGAGAACAGTACACGTTCTTTATACGTTAATACTAAAAGCGTGTTAATATAATATATGTACAATACAGAAGTTGACTGAGACGTTTTTTATTAACAACTTGTATAATACCTATCTAGGTAAATATATCATAGTAAATGATAAGAACAACACAATTGCGATAAATTAAATACAAAGCATTATTTTACGAAAAAAAATTGTGAACATTTAAATATTCTATACATACAAAAGATTACCTTATTAGATTACGATTGAGAAGTAGTTAAAATAAACACCTTTTGTCGTTATCACTTAGCCACTGTGCCTAGTAATATGTAATTTAAATAACTAATAAAAATGAAATAATTGCATTGGATGATAACTTCGAGTTAATAAAGTGGACGGTTCAAGCGGCGTCAACTTTTTTGGAATAATGATAAGATCGCGCTAAGAAGACAAGTAACATTATTTTCAAAACCCTATTCTAAAATGGCAAGCTATACTTTGGCGTAATCTAAAATCCTTATCGTAATAAATATAAACATCCAAATTGATGCCAGCTTATACCAATTGATTTAAAAAAAATGTTTTTTAAAGATCTGTTTATAGTTTAGAACTATTATTTTAATCTTACTTTTTTTAAAGTTGAAACTGGCATTGTTTGTATCGTTTATAATGATTACCCTATTTTCTTAGGTATAAAATAAAATTATCACATTACATTCTGGATATCAATATCAAATCTTACTTTTCCTATCACCAACGAATTATTGACATTAAAACAATTTGTTTATGTAGATCAATCGACGACTTCTCCTGTCTGTATTTTGACGAAAATTTTGTTTTCATCGGATAATGGGGTTCTCTTCTGCATATCGAGTTTAATGTCAGACGGCTCGATATTTTCGTCGTCTTCGTACTTAACAGTGAATTTGACGTCTTCGTTGGCGATAAAACATTCAGGGGTGAGATTCTTCATATAATTGAAGTGTGTTTTGAAATGTTCTCGTAGAAAGTGGGATTGGATTACGACTAAATCGCAAAATGAGCATCTATGGTTACTTCCGTAGACGTCATTATCTCCGTGCCTTTTGTAGTGGTTATGAAGAGCATCTTGGCGTTGATTAGTGTATGGACACAGAAGACACATATGCATTTTTCGATCTTTCGTAGGAGAAGTATCATTTTGTATGGCCTCATTGGTAGTAACAGATCGACGACGTTGTAGCAAACGCAGTGTTTGTTGATCACTAACTGAAAATTGTTGGAAATCACTTTTCACTCTCGTGGGCATTGTTTTGATAGCTAATTTTATTTGCTCTCCTTTGTCATCCACTTTACTCGTTTTACTCACATCGCCCTCGTTTTCTGTAAAGCCATCCATGCTTTTCTTCCTTTCTGCTTGGGCTTCATCATTCATTTGATGTTTTCGCATGTGTTGAACATAGTTTGCATAATACTTCACTGAATAATCACATATTTCACATTTATATCTCTGCTTAGAACCGTGTAATGATAAATGAATTTTATATTGCTCACGTTTTTCAAACGCAGATGGACATTTGTGACACTTATATCTTTTTTCTTTCTGTCTACCATTCTTTAAATAAGTTGGATAGATAAATTCCGGGTTTCCGTGCATCAGGTAGCCGAATTGTGGATCAGCTTGTAAAACAGGAGGGAAGTGATCATTGGGCCTTACTAACTTATCTTTATCGGTAAGTACTCGTTTTTGAGCCTCAGTTTTCCGCTGAAATAAATCTGTTCCCGACAGGGGAACATTCTTATAGTCCATGTCATCTCCAGACTCATAGTCACCTGCTGGTGCTTTACCTTCAGTTTCGTGTAAGAGTTCATGTTTTGCGAGATTACCAATATTTTTCACAGTATAACTACATTTTTTGCATTTATGGTCTCCTTCACCTCCGTGTAAGCCCACATGATAGTTCAATGCAGAACTCTTGAAAAATTTTGCAGGACATTCTTTACACGGGTACTGTTTAGGAGTATGTTTTTGTTCGGAGTGTTTTTTAGTGGTAGTTTCCGTGTACTCAACTATAGTAATTATTTTCGAAACAACCCAGGACCCTTCAGAAGAGACTGGACAGTGAATGAATTGTACCCGAGGAGCTTTGTAATCTGGATGTAAGTTGTGTATAAATTTCAGCATTTTGGTCTTCGTGTTATATTCATCTGTGTGAACAAAATTATGTTCCATCAATTCACTTTCATGGAGTACGGAGAATTCACAAGTTTTGCATTTATGTGGAAAGGTCGAATCGTGGAATTTAGAATGAATATTAAGTTCGTTTTCAGAGAAGAATCTTGCCGGACATTTGTGACAGAAGTACATAGTTTTGATTTCTTTGCGTTCGCCCCACACGGCGTCTTCTCTGGGCAAATCATCAGTCTTGTTGTGTTTCTCTGCTTCGAGGACTTTTCTTAATTTAGCGATTTGTTCCTCATCAGGAATATCAAAGTCTACAAGACAGTAGATTCGGCCGTATATTTCAGAGTGTGTTTTTGAGTGATTAGCGAGTTGTAATTTAGTTGAACAAGTCAACTTGCACTCCAAGCATTTATATATAGTGATATCACAGTTTTCAAAGACGACAAAATGTATCTGTTCATGATAAAGTATTTCACATTTTCTTGCATTTACGTATGAACAATATCGACATTTATACATTTTATGGAACTCGTCCTTAGCCGATACCCATACATATGGTAAGTCATCACTATCATTGGAATCCAAATCTATGTCCGACTCGCTCTTTCTCTGTCCAGCGTGGACTCGTAAATGCTGACTAAGCAAATGCCTTTTAGATACACTGTAATTGCACTGTGAACACTGATACGGCGTATCAGCGGAGGATAGTCGATGAAATTGTTCATGGTACATAAATTGAGATTTGCTGTTAGTTTCATACGGACATTCATTGCATTTGTGTCGCTTCGCTACAGCCGATATATTGAGATTGAGTTGGGAGTTGAATGGGTCTGGTAGAGGTGACTTACTTCCCAACGCTTTTGAAATATATTCTTCTGGATCGTTTACTCCATGTAATACGAGATGTTGAATGAGTTCTTGCTCGTCTTTAACAAAATAGGGGCAGAAATAACATTTGAATATAGAGTGTGGCGAGGGTTGATGGTTTTGTAGATGGACCATTAACGAATTCTTGTCGTTAGTTTTAAATGGGCATTTAGTGCACATGTCACCGTTCATTTCGTTCGACGGTGCGTTCGGGTCTGGTTTGGGCTTCAGTGTTGTAATAACGTTGATAATTCCGTCGTGCTTCAAGCGGCAGTGTCTCTGAAAAAGGCAAACATGAGAATAAACACGATATCTAGAATATTCTAGTTTATAATTGTATTTTCCGTATATACATTATACACGTATGTAATGTAACGTTCTTTAATGAATTATGTACTTATTAACATTCGCTCGAACGGTAAAGAAAAATATACTGGGGAAACCGACATGTCTTAGATCCAAAAAGTCGACGGTGTGTGTCAGGCACAGGAGGCTGGTCACCTACTTGCCTATTAGATTGAAAAATGATCCTAAAGAGATTGTAGCGCCACTGATTTTTTTAATGTAAGTACTTATTCAAATAAGTATAATAATATAATATCGTGACTATAATGAAACCTATTACGTTATATACGTAAAGATAGTCTCAATCTATCGTCTCAATCAATGTAACAAAGCAATTTTTATGGTTTAGTGGTTTCCACCCTCCCTCGACGTCCGTCGTTTCACAACTGAGCGTTTCTTAAGGCAGTTTTACCGCACATCACCACTATGTGGAACCAGCTGCTCACTGATGTATTTCCGAAACAATTCGACTTAGGGTCGTTCAGAAAAAGAGCGTACAGATTCTTAGAACCGGCAGTTGCGAGCCCTCTGGCAATGTGTCTATGGGCGGCGGTAGCACTTAACATCAGATGAGCCTCCTGCCCGTTTGCTATTACATAAATATATGTATTCAAGAAAAGAGATCTGTATCTACCCTTCGGCCTTTGTCAGACTTACTTGTATAACATGTTTCCAATTCGACAACTGATTGCAATGTCCACATCTATATGCCAAATCAGCCGGATCTATTACGGTTTCTGCTTTCTTCACTTGAGACTTGTCGTTCTCTTCAGCTCTCGCGTGTTCTCGAACGTGTTCCAGTAACGCGTCCTTTGACGAATCCCTGGAAATAGAGAAGTCAAAATGAACTTTTGGACGAAAACAATTTACATTATTAAAAAAATACAATTAAGAGACAAGAAAATATCATGTAAATTATTGTTATTCTTTCAGATTATTGTATATTAAACTTAAGACTACTCACTTGTAATTGCACTTTTTGCATTTCCAAATAGTCTTCTTCGCCTTTTTCATAGAGTTATCATTGTCAAATCTATTTTGATTTAACGTTTGCAGATTAAGTGGTTGTCCACTCTCATATGAAGTATTCACGTTATCGTTGCCTTCATAAAGATTTTCATCATCCAAACTGGCATCCAGCGGAGTATTAGGATCGATATAATGAAATTCATTCTCTCCTTTATCATTTAAGACTGGCATAGCTAAGAATTTGTTATACTTGCTATAATTACGCCGACCTGTTTCGTCTGTCATCAGTACTTGTGCTTCGGCGTGGTCAGGATCTCTTGCTGATTTAAGTTTTATATGTTTTGTGATATCCCAACGCCAATTGGACTTGTATTTACACAGTGAACATTCGAATGGTTTTCTATTTAAATGCGCAACGATATGCACGTGAAATCGTGACGCAGTTGATGCCCAAAACAAACAGTGGGGACATTTAAAAACTCTCTTACCAACTGCTTGGCTCGGTGATAGATTCATAGCTTCATTGTCATCAACAATTTCTGAGTCAAGAAATTTATTTTCTGGCATTGTTGAATCATCGTTGATGTTAATATCAAGCGGCGTGTCGAATTTGTTCGAATCTGTATTTATATTATTCCAAACGAATACAACGTTCTCCATTGGATGTGGTTCAATTTCCTTCTCAGTTATATTTGATGTTTCATTACTATCTTGATTTTGTATGTCTTCATGTTTTGCATCACTTCTCTTCATATCTTTGCCACATGTTTTTAAATGAATTACTAAATCTGCACTAGACTTACACCTATGTCGACAATTCTGACATCTTGTAGAACCTAAATTTGGAAGTAATGTATTGGTTGAGCTTCTATTTGTGACACAATTATTTTCGTGAACCGAATGTTCGGACAAACATTTGCTTTCAAATCCACAATTTTTGCATATCAAAGACCCATCTTCCCCCGTTTCAGTGAGTATACGTTCCTTTAATCTATCGAAAAACGATTCGTTCTTTTTACGTTCCTTTCCTGGTATGTTGACAACCGGCGTTAATGAAACATCCATTGTCTGATTATCATGTTTAACAATAGAATTTTCAGTTGTTTCTGTATCTTCTTTGAGTTTTTTCGCGGGTGGTTCACCTGTTTGTGTTTTTGGGTTTGGAGTGGAAGTTAATGGAATCAGTTGTGGTATCGGCCGAGGTATCTTTCTGCAGTGTTTCTTAGAGTCTTCTGTAGTAACATTTTGAAGTTGCATGTCGCCCTTGGCTGCAATTTCTGATGAGGTGGCTTCGTTTGAATCACTATTGCAGTTAACCATTTCTTTTTCAATAAATTGAGACCCCGTTTCCTGTAATAACAAATTAAAAAATATTAACATTTTTTCTTTGACACGAAACCCTCTCTATTATAATATATAGGTTTATGATATAGGGTAGGTACTAATCAATTTCTGGATACTAGATTGCTTTGATTTCAAAACTTTTGGTAATTAGAAGAAAATATATAAATGTTGTATACACAACAACAATAACGAATATGTATATATAGGCCTAAATGGAATTTTCTCTAATTACCATCATGTTGACGAATTGGCAATTCTATAAAATTTTGAAGACGAGTCTAATATTACACTGATGTAGCTTTCTATATTTTGATATTTAATATACTCGTAGGTGTTCTAGTAGCCTAAAAACATGCTAAATTCTAAAGTAGACAAAATCATACTAAAATTATTGAAATAACTCTTAACTCCATATAATAAAAACGTGATTTTATTTATATCATAAAAGTGTAATACATGCCGTAATCTATTAATAGGTATACAATAATTTAAAATTTGTCCGTAGATATTTAAGTTCCAAATTCTCCCATAATGGAGACTTTTTAGACATTCAAAGTTTATAAGGTCCAAAAAAATATTAAGCTGGCAGAATGGAGTAGAGGAGGAGCAAACAATATAAATTATCTAGATGCAGTACTATAATGGTTCTAGTTCTATATATTATTTTTAATAAATATGTTAAAAACAGAAAAACTTAAATCTTCCCTCCAAACGTAGTTGCCAAAATGATGACATGCTTGCGTTCAATTGTCAATGCCAGCCGTCACAGATAACTTTAAAATGTCAAAGTATGTAGGTAAACAAACGCTACATAAATAACCGCCAGTCAGTAGGGCCGCCAGACATCACGTATTTTCTGACGGATGAAATGTGGACGATTGGGTAGTGTAAGTATGTACTATGATCGTATGCCTACCTGCTAGCTTGGTCAAACGGCCAATTTCCAGGTATCAGGTAATTAAGGTACACAAAAACATTACTTACTTCACGTAAATTCTCATGGCTGATTTTTATATATGTTTTCGAGTGTATAGTTAAAAATAAATTGTCAATACTCCCAGACACTTTCCGTCGGCCATATTGCTTAACAGACGCTTTAAGGGTCTCAAAATAATTAGTCAACTTCACGTAAATTCTGACGCTCCATTTTTATATATGTTCATCCGACAACTATTTTAAAAGCTTTGACAAGAAGACAGACCGATCCAAGGGGCCAATCATCCCCTAAACTAAATTTTAATATCTCTATGAGTGAGAGAGCATTATCTACGCGCATGAGACTGAGTGAGACCGACTGCGCTGTTAAAGCCATGAAAATTACTTGAAAAATTATTATTATTCAAAAAGGGCAAGCAAAAGCCGTTTAATATTTTGAAGAAAAATGAAGAGTACCAACAAAGCATTTCACCGTTTTGGTACGTTGGATTTTGTTGGTGATGTAGATGAAGAAGAACGTGTATTCAACATAATACAAAAATTTATCTGTGATGTTTACAATTTTCCTGGAATAATTGATGTAGATGCTGCCAGACTACAGTTGTTTATCATTTACATACATGATATCTGATATAAATGAAGAATTCAATCGAAAGAATTTAAGAAACTTCGATGCCTGTAACTTACCACCTTGTAAAAGTGAGCTTTGGCAACAGTTACGACGGGCTAGCTTTGGAACAATGCAAGTATGAAGATAATAAATATTTTCAACCCCGAAAACAATGGCTGGACACTACAAGATGGTAAATATGATTTTCATTGGTTCGATGGAGATCAATTACCGGGTTTTGTCAGTGAGTCGCTGGAAGAACAATCAGGTAAATTATTTTCGTTTCTCATATTATTTGTATCTTTTTAGTTTTTTCAGACCTTCATTGTTTAACTTGTTTTTTACAGAGGAAGAAAATAAGGATAATGCTGATGATGACGATCACGATTTAGATATTCAATTTCAAGATTGATATTTGATGATGATGATAATGAAGATTAAAAGCCACTGTTAAGAAATATTGAAGAATTAATATTTTTCCACTTTGTTTCCAAATTTCCAATAAATAATTAATTTAAAAAATTGCTGCTATTTAAATATAAGTGGTATTTTTAAAAAGTATTTTTTAGTTCTAATTAATAAATTGAAAAAAAAAATGTCGGCTAACTTTAGTATTATTTATTATGTGTCAATTTTTTTCTTATTTTTGTTGCTACAATTTACTGGTCAACAAAAGTTCTAAAAATTATAAAATATCTGTACAAGTAATTTTCATGGCTTTAACAGCGCAGTCGGTCTCACTCAGTCTCATGCGCGTAGATAATGCTCTCTCACTCATAGAGATATTAAAATGTAGTTTAGGGGATGATTGGCCCCTTGGATCGGTCTGTCTTCTTGTCAAAGCTTTTAAAATAGTTGTCGGATGAACATATATAAAAATGGAGCGTCAGAATTTACGTGAAGTTGACTAATTATTTTGAGACCCTTAAAGCGTCTGTTAAGCAATATGGCCGACGGAAAGTGTCTGGGAGTATTGACAATTTATTTTTAACTATACACTCGAAAACATATATAAAAATCAGCCATGAGAATTTACGTGAAGTAAGTAATGTTTTTGTGTACCTTGATTACCTGATACCTGGAAATTGGCCGTTTGACCAAGCTAGCAGGTAGGCATACGATCATAGTACATACTAACACTACCCAATCGTCCACATTTCATCCGTCAGAAAATACGTGATGTCTGGCGGCCCTGGGATCTTGCTCTATTAAACACCACAAAGTTTATTTTGTAGTGGTCGTAGATATAGTAAAAGGGTTATTCTTGTGTTTATAGGATTTCTTGATACGGCTGGACGTTTTCGGAGACAATTGCGTAAACCGCTACAAAATCATATCATTTACAGTTATTATTTTACTTTACTATGTTTTTTTTTATAAAACAATTAATTCTGCTTGGTTATTAAATTACATGAAATATTATTTAAACTGATTAACCTATTATGAAACATGTTAGTTTTATTTGTTATTCGTTCGTATTTTCAAAATTGTTTGATAAATATCGTATGATTAAATTTCTAACATATTTTGTTATATGTAATAAGTTTCTTTTTCATCGTTTTTAAACCAAGCCGCCCCATGTTTTCTAATAAGGATATAAAATCGGAAAGTTCTATCAATTATTATTTAAATAACGCAATGCAAAAAATAGTAATGACGACTCATTGGTCTAGTGGTTAGTACCCCTGACTGCGAATCCATGGGTCCCGGGTTCGATCCCCGGCTGAGGCGAACATCGATGTGATGAGCATTTGGTGTTGTTCTTAGGTCTTGGGTGTTTAAATATGTATTTATATGTATATCTATATATAATATGTATGTATGTATATCCGTTGCCTAGTACCCATAACACAAGCTTCACCAGCTTAGCATGGGACTAGGTCAATTGGTGTGAATTGTCTTTAATAAAAAAAAAAATAAACAGTAAATCTACATAACATATAATATGTCCTGAAATATTAAAAATATTTACTACGTTACCATTACAGAACAGCATGCATATATACATATTGCATTCATATAAGCAGGGATATCAAACACACACAAGCATGACGTGAGGATTGCGATGAGCGCAAAAGCATTACTAGATAGGTACCACAACGGCCTCCCAACACGACCTCACGCACACAACGAGACACTCACCGACACACACTGTGAGTCCTGCGAGTCACAGCTCTCTTCCTCCTTCACAATCAGCGATTCCTCATCACAATCCATAGCACTGTTTAAATCACTGCCGCCCACGCGATTACGGCGACTGTTAAGCCTCGCTTGCCCTAAGTGAAGCTGCTCGTGATGGTTTATTTCGTGAACTGTCATGCTTTGCTTAATATCGGTTGTGAAGTTGCACATTGTGCAGTGGAAGCTCCCATTACCTCCATGATTTCTCATGTGGCGGTCTAAATTCCACTTGTAAGGTGTTCGAAAATCACACACACTACACTTTATCATAGGCAGAGAATGATATTTGACATGTTTCGTGTATCTTGCTTTTATATGGGTAGCGTAACAACATTTTTCACAGGAGTAGAAACTTGTGTCCTTAGATTCTGACTTGGCATTGGTGGAGTTCTCGTCTGCAATCTGGCGCATATTTGTGTCATAATTACACTCTTCAACATCAATTTGCATATTGTTATCATCAACTTCTTCGACTTCTTCTAGAAAATCTTCAATATTTCTCTCGATTTTACCGACCGTGTCGTTGGCGATGGTATTTATATCGCTTTCATTTGTTCTGGTCAAGTTGACATCTTCGTGCGTTTTAATGTGTCTCATCAATTTCTGATTATGCCGTGAAGCATAGATGCAATAAGGGCATTCGTAAATCTTAAATTTTTCGAAGTGAACATCCCTCGCGTGTAAAAGATATACGCGCGGGTTTTGAGTGTAAAACTTGCATTTTGAGCAGTTATAATTCCTTCTTATTTTGCAGTCGGGCAAATCTGTATCATCAACCGCATCCGACGAGGCCTCCGAGGAAGCGTCACCTAACATTCGGCCTTCGAGGGAACGCGCGACGGTCGCAAACTCGCCAACTTGTGGCTTCGGCGCCAAGGTGATCTGTTGTAGCATAGTCCGCTGGAACAAAACAATTGTCGAAGTCGGTTAAACGTGCCGTGTTGTGGAGCGAAGCGCGCGCGCGACGGGTCGGGAGGGGGACGCGGGGTTGGGCACAGTGTTGCAGCAGTCGTGTGTAGAGCGCGGGACCGACGCCGGCTGAATGAGGCTAGCGGCACTCGGCAGGCAGGCGGCCGGCAGCGGCGCGCCGGTTGCCGCGGCGGCCCCGAGGGCGCGTGGGCGCGGGACGGGTGCGGAGGGTCGGCACTCGACTGTCGACGTGATGCTCCAATGTTTTTCATCCTCCGCAGTGCCGGGAGAGGCTAGCGGTTAGGGGAATCAGAACGACGATTGCGAATCCCAGCCGGTGCGGTACCGACGTAGCTATCTAATTATTAATAGTCACGTGAAGACATGTTACTGCAATTGAGGTTATCAAATGATTCATTGATATTGTTATGTCATGAACATGGGTCATTCGCACGAAAGTTACTATAAAGCAATCTTTGCAAGAAGTTAGTCAAAGCTTACACCCGCTTAATCAACGGTCTATGGTAGTAAGATTAATTCCTAGGGATTACAGCATTATAGATGAGTTAACGCAGTGGTTAAACTAAGTGCATTTAGAATAGAGTACTAGGTTCGAATGCTAAAAACCAAACAAAAAGTTAGAGAAGTTCAGAAGCCCTTCACCACATAGTAATTCTTTTGTTTAAATAAAAAAAAAACATTCCAAGGATATTCTGGTAAATATCCCGTGAGTGATCGAGTCCTATAACCTCCCAATTAATTGTTGTGCATGTTCATTGTAGTACATAATAATTGTTTATTTATGTTGTATCCAATTACTTGTTTTTATCATGAACAAAAGTTCACTGGCATTTTTTAAACAATTCATTTTTACAATAAAAAATGGTTTAAACTATGTACAGCCATCTGTTTTGGTATAATTGAGATAAAAACATTAAATTTCCTATTGTCTAGGTACATACAAAAACGATATAGCGTTTGTCTAAAATATAACTTTGGTCGCGATTTGGTTTGCGTGAAGTACGAAGGTCGCCGAGCAGGCGAACTATATTACTAGTTTTTATGTAACTGTAGTATACGATTAAGTAGTAATACAATGGATGATCTTCTCAGATGCTACTTACATAACGTATCTATCTCATGGCTCCTCAATAAAAAGCATTACTGACGAAACCTAAGATGCTAAACCGCATTTGTTCCTGTTCACTTGTTTTATATGCAAACGAAATTTGCTTTATATTGTTATTAATTAAAAACTATAAGAGTAATAATCATTGGCCGTCTCAGGCTGTTCAAAACAAATACTATGAATTTTATAACTGAAATGACATAATGACATAATGTTATATATTTTATGAATAGTTGGAATCTTTAATGTGTCTATTGCCTAAACGCGGTCTCATATTCCAACACTGCATTCGAATTAATACTTAACCAGCGTTTTTCATAATAAATCTTTCATACAACAAACTTAATATCATTACATTGAACAAATAGAGCATTTTTCGTGAATATGTGAGGAAATATATAAGTTAATATTGTTAATGCACCACCCTCGCGCAGTTGAAGTGATTTAAATAACGTTACGTCTTTATAACTCAGCTAGTGCGATTATAAAAAGTAATGTAAACTGCGGTTGGACAAACTTTGTCTATCACAATGATATAGATTATAATAAAAATAATAGTAGCTTTGGCTATTCGCTTTATTAATTATCTATATAAAAGATATCAAGCAATTAGGTTTAAGATTATAGGTACGTTAAAATCTCTTGGCCCGATGTACCTAAACCATGTACGATGTACATGTGGTCTTAAATCGGGTACAAGTGGCAGCTGGCGGACGTCGTGATGGGTCCAGCGGGGTGCGGGGACCACGGACAACTCAGGGCAGGAAACGTTTGGAGAAACTCCCGAGCACAATGGCGGCGGCGCGTCGCAGGGGGAGCCCTCGCAATCGATATGCTGTCGCTAAGGTCCGTTGGCCGCTGCTGCTGAGGCGGATGCGTCCCCCGCGCCCCGAACCCCGCTAGCACACCTGCGGGGTATTTTTAGCGGCGCTGGGGATGCAGGCTCAACTTGACTCTCTCGTGCACATTGCGTACACCGGCATGTTTTCTGCATTTCTTTGACAGAAAGCACGGTGGGGTTTGGTATAACACTTGTAATCTTAAACCCTTCGAATCAACTCGACAACATAACATGGCAATTAAATACGATTTGTATATATTAAACGATATATTGTTAGTTACACATACATCTCAGTAATTCAATCATCATTAATCTTAGTATAACAGAAAATTAGTTTTAAAAAGTAATTTCAATAAAAAATATGTTAATACGATAAACTTAAAAAGTAAAAACATGTATAATAATTATGCATGTAAATTGTAAGCAACACGATATTGTCAGAATTCCTTTCACTCTCTTTCAAGTTCGACTCCCATAACGCGAACATCGGGCATATCAAGTCATTTAGAGTTATAGAGGACGCGAGTGAACTTTTGCTTTCATTTGTTTGTCGCTTAGTCTTGTATCACGAACTTTACCGTAACTAACAAGGTCACTAATAATCATGGGCTGTTTTGTAATTCACTTATCATTTGTAATCTGCCGTAAAAGTCAATTTACGTTAAAAATGGTTTATTTTTTCCGTAAGTCTGTTTCAGATTCTAGATTCACTATGGTACGCCCATTGAAATAATATCGCACACGTCTCTGTGGAATAGTGGTAAACGTAAAAGCTGGGTTCGATTTCAGTTATTGTTTCGTGCTGGTCAGCTTAAAAGGCTGCTATATAGAATGCATAAAAAACAAAAGTATCTTTCATAGACTAGATTTACGTTATTCGTAATTCGAAAACCTAACAATCTGAATTTCCCACGCACAATCAACTTTATCCTCATTATGTTAATATCTTTGCGTAGATGGAAATTTATCTGCGATGTGGTATAATAATAAAAACCTGTGTTCGAAGCTAAAAAAAAAATCATAGGATACATCTCTGCCCCGCTCGAGTAAAACAGCTTAATTCACAAGAAACCTTTTCCTCCTTATAAAACAAAACAGCACAACTTTGTAGACTGTATATACTTCATGTACCTATGTGACTAAAAGGTGGCGTCATACTGTTCTTGTAGGAGGCTGAGTGCAGACATTCCGAACGTGCTGCGTGACTAACCACTCGCAAATAGGTATTGGCCTGTCTCTCCATTCTTGAAAGTACTTGATTCTGTATGACACGTGCAAGACTTTTTATCGTCCACGTATACGCTGAAGTCATACGACAAGAAATACCTCGCTAGGCATATACTTTTGTACTATTATGTATGTATATGTTTAAAGTAGCAGTCGTGCTTACGTTATTGTAGGTAGTAGATAGCGCAACAGGAAATAACTTCAGTTGAAATATCTAAGTCAGTATTTGTTTCTTTTCGCCTGCTCGCCTCTTATGTACAACGGTTAGTATATAGAGCTGGGTTGGTGCGGTGGATTTTGCGACGCAAATAATTTGTGCGCCAATTGACCTTTCGTCGGGCGATGTGGCGACGGCGGCGCGGGTGCGGTCGCAGTCATAGTAGCTTCGCCAACACAAGCTATATATAGACGCGCGACAACTCCGTACTTGAAGCGAACACCCGCTAGGGGCCGACTACGTAGGCAGTTTTCCTTTAGACAGCCTCTAGCTTGCTTCTAACCGTCCTTGTGGAGACAGCCCACACCACCCCACAGAGATCGATACGGAGAGATGGTCGCAACATCCAACGCTGACGTACTATGCTATATGCCATCCCATAAATAATCGGCATAGCCTGCCTTTTAAATAATTAAACAGTTCTGTTATTGTAAAAGATTAAGAAACATACAAAAAAATAATGTCTATACTCTATATGATTATCGCCAGCTATTTAATGTGTATTAAGTCGAATACTATTAAATAACATGGATAGGCGACGACGTCATTGTTTCCGATGTCACCGGTTCGACTGGTAATTATAACCTTGAAGACTATTTGGACGGATTGAAGTTGCAGTGGCGGCCATCATAGCAACAGCGTTAAATAGCAATCGTCGCTCGGGTAGCGTGCAGCGTGCTCGTTCAAAGATGGCTTCGATAAGGAATGACGCTCCGAGGTCGTGTTGGTTTGCGCCTGTGTGCGTGTGGTAAGCCGGTGTGCTGACGCCGTCCCTGGTCTCCCGTCCCCCGGGCCCCTCGCCCCGCACGTTCCGCAACATGTGCTGTGCCCCGATACCGCCGGCCGCGCTCATCTAACACGAGCAAAACACCGGCCCTGGAGATAATGACGCTTATCACAGCACCAGATAGCAAAGGTGCTCGCTCATTTAGGTGTCATGGACGTCTCGTTTTGACCAAATGACCAGACATAAATGTTGGGTCTGTAATTATCGGCGCCAAAGTAGCGTAAATGCATAATTACTAACTAGCGTTACATTCGAACACAAATTAATTTTGTAACAAAACATTCGTTTGTTGGTTACCGTCTTGACGCCTAAACCACTGAAAAGTTGTTTGAAATTTATTAATTATTTGTCGAGAGATATGGATAATAATGCACGTACATATCAAATGTATGACTTAACAGTTCGTCTTGGTGACTAAAGACGCATAACTTTTCTCGTTACACTTGTATTGTTTGTGGCGTAAGTACTGAGCAATTTTATGGAAAACACAAGCGGTAAAGACGTCAATCTTGTCGCGAGATTATAGCTTATAGTTGAGATTGATCATAGTGATAAATTATGCACATAAAATTGAATTATGTTTCGTTTTTATTCGCGACCCTTGCATACATTGCATGTAATTAGTTTAAAAAAATACTACACACGTATATTATATGTAGCATTTAAATTTTAAAGTATAATACGATAGTTATGCTACGAAAGTCCTACGGACGTAAAGCGTTATTATAATTTCCAATGATGCGTGATCATAAAAATGAGTGCCGTGTCGCAAGAAGCCGTTGAAGTTTTAAGCGCAGAAAATTATCACGGTCGTGGCTTGTGCCGTTGCCACGAAGCAGCAGCCGCTACCTACGCGTCCGCCTTTATACATCATATACTACACAGTACATATATACAACGCTGATAGCTATATACCGCAACTCGTGTAAACAACTGCCGAGCGTTGCTTACTCGTAACATCGGAAAAATACGACAAAGGACAGTCGCTTTATCAAAACAATTAAAGTATTGAAAGGGGGTTCTTACAGTAAAATTGTGTCTTTCGTCACGCGTGGGTATGGTTTGCGTATACATTTTTATTTTCCTGCAAAAGTCTGCTGAAATTTGTCTAGCGCAGGTCCCGAACCCTCCCGTGCTATATTAGACACACCCTAGAATGAGCTGAGCTACTGGCGGCGAGGACAATAGTTCTTGCAGAGTTATACGGCCGCCATATTGATGTCGTCTGTTAAACGAGTTTCAATGTGCGCAGCCGGCCGCCAGCTGCCATCGTGTCAGGTGGTGTGTGGCCTCGCGGTCACCTCACACAAGCACTAACGCGTTAGCTCTAAATAGATACTGACAATTTAGTACGCAAACCCAATTAGACGAAGCCGCAAGGGCTCAAATACTTAATCAACACAACTGTTTTACTACATAACTGAATCAACATCGTATTCAACTGTTAAACTCTAAACCCTTCGTCTAATAGACTTGCCATATCGCAGAGAATTACCTTGTATATATTGCACACTAAGCAAGCGTTAACTTTATAAAGGTTTTCTTAATGTCGTATTAAAAACGATTTATATCACGTAGGACGGCATTCACCTTATAACATTCTAGTCCTCTGCGCGTATATGAGCAGAACGCTGAGACGTTGGTGTTGCAGCTTGATCAGCAAGGTCACTGTATCTATAATGTTATATAGTCCGTCGCCAGTCCGCAGAGCGAACACGACAATGCAACATATGAATTTGGTGTCGACCGACGCCACGCATACATTACGCGCCGCCTACAAAGCCCACGGACGTCTATCCGTAGGCATCTTCAAATGGATAATGTCCGTTGAATATAGCACTGGCACCGCATACCGCTCTTTGTTGGCCGCCGTGTCGACCTCTTTTCGTCTTAGTGACGCAGATAGGGAGGCTATTATATTCGGCATAAAAGTATCCTGCTTTTATTAAAAAGTGAATGGTGCTCGACTGTTCAATGATATCAACCTAAACCAGTCAATAACATTAAAGAAGTATCTTTAGGCGCATTCTCGGTTGTTGACATTAAAATCGTATTGGGAAGTTGCCAGTAACACGTGATACAATATAGAAGGGATGTAAGCAGGCGTACGTGCAGTGTAATAGGTTATCCTATGTGGCTTCAGAGAATCCCTAAGCAAGGCTATCGCTGATAACCTTATCTCGGTTTGTGGCGGCGCGGTGGCAATTCTTGCCGCATACAACAGCATTTTCCTAACACGAAGACGATGCGTGGAACAAATATGGGTTTAATAAACTCTAGGCAAAAAGTCTGAGTTTTTCACTTTTTTTTCCATAATTACATGATGACGTGACTGTTATCGCTCAAGTTATAAGTCAATCCTACTTCGTACAGATACGGAAGGTGTTAAGCATCAACGATTTCATATAGAATATATATATTCGCTCGGGTAAAATACCAACTCATCGTCATTCTTCGTTGTAGGAGGAAAGTAAGAATCCCCCTCGCCCTACGCCCCCGGGACGACACGGGAGCGACCCAGCCTATACGTAAAGATTACCTATCTACAGTCTCTGAGCTCGCATTTTATCTACGTTGCCAGATAAAAAATTTATCTGATGCTGTACCAGGACCTACTTAAATGTTTACTATATAAAGCAACTATTTTTTAGACATATACATTTGATTCCAGGTTTCAAAGCATAGCTTTTCAGAATTTATTAAACGGTTTGAATGTTAAAGAACAAACACTATTTATTTTAAGTTTTAAAGAAATTAAACTTGCATTATATTTATTACGCGAAAGCAAAAATTGATTACAAGTAACTTGCGTACATTACAATGATGTATTACGACTAAAACTGATGTATGATGAAACTGATGGGAATGACATAATACAAAATAAAATTGGAAGAATTGTCTATGATCTCCACTGTCACCAAATTATGCTTTGCGTATACACAAGTTATAAAACAATTAACAAATCGCCATAAGTTATATATTTTATTCACCTTCAAATTAATACGGCAAAAGAACCTTCGACTTTTCTTCGTGAAACCTTTCAAACAAAAAAGAATTCTCTAAATAGGTCGTTATATAAGTTATTAAATTGAACTAAAAATACCTGATTGCAAAAAGCATAGATCTGTATGCCAACAACTACTGAACCGATTTTAATGCTGTTCACTAAGTATGAATACTGATATATTGAAACGATCTTATTTAACTTTTAGTTTACGAGATTTTTGCGAACAAACAAACAACTTTACACACATGCTCGCAAGCCTAAATTGTCATGTCAACCATAAACACGAGTAAACCGAAGGGTGTAATTTCGATTAAAAATGAATAAAATAAACCAATTATTTATAGAACAATTTCCTTTCGTCGTACATAGACAGTAGAGCAGAATAAAACGCAATAAGCCTATGAAATTTTGCTTATCGAGAACCGTTTATGTTCTGCTTTACTATACATCAAGAAATATCCATAGCATTAGTGGCATCCGTGACATCATTGGAAACTCATATCCCTGATCGATGCCTGCGAAACAGTAATTGTTCCAGGTTCACAGGTACAACAAGGCTGAAACTATAAGTTTTAAAACACGAAGATTAAAGTAAAATATAGAAAGCGGCAAAGAATCGAAAGATATTTTGAGATATTCGAAGATTAATACGTGATTAATCTAACTGGTGATAACGAATAAGATAATACGATTTCAAGAACAATTGCGTATCTCTCGTGTATCAGACTGAAAGGCTTATGAGTACAATTTACGTATAAGAGAAGTGCGTTAAAGAAATCGATTGGTTTAAATATTCTGAGAAAGAAAACATGATTGATAAGTCGATGTTCGAAATACATAGATAACTTTATTATTGGGTTGACTGTAGTGACATAATATACTGTCTTCGAAACCGACATATTTATATGTTCTCAGAGCGATTTCGCAAAACCTATGGTAATTAAGTTTACTAACATGAGTAATATCAAAAACTATATAGGCGAATAGTACCAAATAACAGCCAATACTTATCTAAGTCCCTTTAGGATTTTTTGTTATATTATTACATATAATAAGAGTATTGAGCGTTTAGCGTGATTTAACTATAGTTATCTTTACGCCGACCTTAGCGAAGGCAGGTAGAAGCCGACCGTACCATCCCCTTTCTTTAAACCCAAAACTCTTGGAAAGCACTTCATTGTTTTACGCACAGTTGCCCGATGCAATAAATAGATGGAATAATCGTAATAACCGCCTCAAATATCAAAGGATTTTTACATTAATTAATTATAATTTAGTACGTAATAGTTAATACATATGTTTGATAGCTAAGCGATGAAAAACTTTTCAGAAATGGTATATAAAAAGTAATATAGTTCTTATAAAACATATTTAATTATACATCCACAGTCCACACTCTCGTAACCTCTGATGAGACATGGTTATGTCTGCCATCGATTTTTCCTTCACCGTCCGAGCAAGTGTTGCGCACAGAATAATCGTCCACAGCAGGGGTTCAAACGCCCGACCTCGGTGTTCAGTAACTAGGTTAACACTACCAGCCTATTAAATACTTTTTTTATTATTTAATTTCGAGTATATTTCATATCGTATATAACAATGGGCGTAATGCGTCATGTTCGTGACGTAATTTTTGGGCGTTTCAGGCAATGCCAATTCTTTTTAAAGCTAATATTAGATGAGGGCAGCATTTAAATTGCTACGTACTAATTGTCTACATAATGTTTTCTCATGGGGGTCTACGTGCAATATCTATTTGAGTGCCGTTCCTCAACCGTCAAATTATTTACTCAAACGGCCGGCTAAGTTACCTTTCTCGTATTCTAACATTATTAGGCAGAATGCGGCTAGAGCTGTGTTACCCAACTTTTTTGTGCGTTTGTTTAACGTTTAATTAAAGAAATATAAATGCCACATATCATATTTTTCCTTTTTATTAGGAAATTGTTAACGATACACAGTAAGTAAAACATATAATATAAAACATAAATTCTAATCCCACATAATTTAAATAAATTTATGAATAGAAAAAAAATTGCCCCTTAACAATCAAATTGCCCCACGTTGGAAAACACTGGGCTAGTAAATAATTAAAAAATGTATCTATTTCGTTGTACTTCTAATTCAATTGTTTTATCAATGCTTGGTAGGACTTTGCTAGTATTACATATAGATATTATATATATTAGATTCCTAAGGAGTAGATATATGTTATCCATCTCACCCAATATATATGTGTTAAATTCTCTCTTCATTAGCATAAAGAGGTCGTATTGTTATTTCCGTTGTAATCATAACACATTATATAGAAATGAGGACACGTAATGCAGATATGGGATTCTGTTGGATGCAGCAAAACAAGCATGAGTTGACGACAGCTGCATTGCAGCTGCCGGTGCTCCTTCCAGGACACACGCGAATTATTCGATACAGGTTAAGATAGGTTTTAGATTTTCTACTTCTCAATAATGTACATGGTTCTATTATCGATTAAAATAATGGTCTTAAAAGAAAATAACTTAATAGTGGCTTAGAAAAAAAACCGAATGTCAAACTGTCAACTTTATTTACCCATATCTCAAAGAACCGATTTTGATGAAAGTTGGAATATACCACTTTTCAAATTTATCATCTCGATATCAATCCGAGAAATTTGTGGCCAAACACATATTCAGAAACATAATGTAGCACACGTGCTTGGAAGCCTAAAAGCATCGCGAATATAGTACTTCTTTCCCTACATATTTTTGAAGTCGGTTAAAAATGGCAGTATTTATGAAAATCTATATAATAAACACGCTTGTTTTATGAATGAAAAATTTTACATTTCACAGTTTTTGATAAATTGTGGAGCCAAGACGATAACCAACCACCGATACGATTATTACTATGTGCTGCGAAAATTTTATCGTATTTAATTGTTATCTTTTGCCTGGAAGTGGTGGTTTATGAACAAGGATTGCTTACATTTTATTTTTTTCTTTAAATGAACTGCTTCCTTGTGTAAAGGATCAATAAGCCACAGACAATCGCCTCTAGGTATAAATTGACACTTGAAAATGAAGAAATCTGAGTGGTTAAGTTCTAAACAAAAAAAGCAATAAATTTGTAATCTGTGCGCAATTAATACTTGCTCTTACAGTGAAAGAAAACTTAGGGCGAAAGCCAGCATTTCTTATACTGAAAATTCTACGTCTACCTATAAAGATATCTCAAATAGATGATGAAATCTAATACTGCCACTGAATTATTAAAACCTCCGCAATCTTGGAATGTAGATGGTATAAAATTATGGTATTTTAACTTCGCTTCACAAAATCTTTTCAGCGCTAACATTTCTTGCGACACGCCATCGCTTTAACATTAAAGAAATTACTTCCACGAAGTAAGCATGAAGCAATGCATGCGACAATTATCAACTGACTTCTTGCTATATTTACCATTTTAAGTGGTAACAGCCGACCGATTAGATACGAACTGATGTAATCGAAAAAATACACAGATATTTTTTGAAGTCGGATAAAATACTTCTATTAAATTCATAGATACTGCAAGATACCAACTATTCATACAATATTCAGACCTGAGAATATTCCATATCTCCTCTAGTGCGGGTTTGATTTCTAGGGAAACATAAAGTTTCTATTAGAATCTACTTAGTTTAACACCGTTTTTATTGCTGGCATTTATAATAAATATTTATATAACAAAAGATTTCTTTCCTAACGTCTCATCTATATGAAAATTCTTTCAATAAATGATTTGTACATGGATATAATATGTAGGGTTAACAACGACGCTTTTAAAATATCTTCGACGTTTTAAAATAATAAAATACAGCGACATTTGTGTTACGCGAAAATATCTGCGCCGTAGTCTGCAGTCTATATAAATTGTATAAGATTAGAATTTCTCTCTTTGGCAAAGACTGGTAGCGTCGGCGTATAAAAAGTATCCTTGGATCGATTCCCACGGGACTTACTAGCCGCTACATAACAGCTATGGGAACTGAAACTTTACGTATATAAGATTCATACTATTGTTAACACTTACAGAATCATCCGAAAGACCAAGTTTAGTATATATTTATATACATAATTCTACTGTACGTGTGTATTTCACTGAACTCCTCTTAAACGACTGGACCGATTTGAATGAATTTTTCTGTAGGCGTTTGGACGCACTGGATGGTTAAGATTCACAAATCTGCCCGGAGGATGGCGCTGCAGCCAGTAACTAGGTTATTTATATATACAGCAAATAAACAGCTGGTGTATATATAAATCTTCTTTGCATGTGTTCGTAATTAAACTCCTAAACGGCTGTACAGATTTTTATGAAATCTGTACAGCCGTTTAATGATTGAAATTGTTTTTTTTTTGTATGTGACGTGGACACAGGCGAACGTCTGTCGGATCCACTAGTCATGTAATAAATTTACTATAAAATAGCGTAACCAATATTCTTCAATTTTAATAATTTCGTTTAACGATTCTAATTACTGTTGTGTATTATTAACAAAAAGTCAAAACCATCATATCAAGAATTGAATTTTGTAAATAAAATATGCTATTGTATTACCACAAAGAACAAATATCGTCATTGTATTCCATTATAATTCAAAGTAATAATTAAACAGCCCCTTAAAGTAGTAATTTTAAGTGGTCTTGTGTAAATCCACGCAATGTACACAGACCATATTGGGATACACAAAACAAATTTAAATCGTAGTCATTTGTTTAGAATTATTTCTTTGATCTGTTTTTATTTTCGTGGTTTTCACACTCATTGGGTACGGTCAGTGAGACGATTCATGTAATGGCTCTAGCGTCCTTGTTGCGGACCTTCCGCTTGGAAAAAATCCTAAGTAAATGTTGCTTTGATAATGGAAAGATTATCTATACTACTCGAGACAAGACCAGCTGTTATTTGCAATGAGATTGTGTGCGTAAGGCATATAGCACGCCATAATAAAACAAAGAAACGAGTAGATATATTGGACAACCAAAAGACAAAAATATTACTTAAAGATTTCATGTGGAACACGGTGTAATGGTTGTAGCTCCTTACAAACCTTTTTATAGCGAAAAACTTGGCGATTAAAAAGAGTGGCGGAGAGTTTATTGCCAGTTCTTCTACGCCCGTTCTACGCCCTTGATTTGAAAACTGGCAGTAAATGTAAAATTAGAAGCACTTAATATGTATTTCTTTAATGACGTTCATAAGTGTACCTAAATGAATAAATGATTTTGAATTTGAAAATATACTGCTCAAAACAATTAGCGGAACAAGATTTTTCTCCTTTCTATTGCTTAAACTAAAATTAGATTTAAATTAACTTGTACGCAATTTTTTACCTTGTTAATTTGTTAATTACTACTATTAATAAAAAAAATCAATTTGTATTTTTTTTATTAAAAAAAATTAATATGTGCATTGTAGACGAAAAACTAATTGGTGATAAAAAAAGGTCCATCAAAGAAATATTCTTATATCGTTTGAATATTCATCTTTAGTGACTTTCAGTAACGTGTGTGGCCTCCATGAGCCCTAATCACGGCTTGACAACGACACGGCATGCTTCGTATGATCCCCCGAATATCTTCTTGTGGAATTCGCTCCCATTCTTCAATCAACGCTTCAGTGAGCTGCTGCAGTGTTTGAGGTGCAATCGGACGCTTCCGGATGCGCCTGTCAAGCAAGTCCCAAATGTGTTCAATTGGATTTAGGTCAGGGCTCATGGAAGGCCACTCCATTACACGGATTTCCTGCTGTCGTAAGTAATCTGACGTGATGGCTGCAGTATGCGGCCTGGCATTATCTTGCATTAAAAGAAAATCTGGGCCCATACCATATGCTGCGGGCCAAACATGTTCTTCGAGCACATTTTCAATGTAAGTTTGAGCACACAAGCGCCCGGGAACAACGACGAGATCTGTGCGCTCGTCTCGTCCAAACTAACTCCGCCCCAAACCATCACAGAGCCGCATCCAAATTTGTCATATTCCTGGACTGCTGCTGCACTGTATCGCTCGCCTGGGCGTCTGTAAACACGGAGACGACCATCTCAACGTGTTAGACGGAATCGTGATTCGTCAGTAAAAAGCACTGGCCTCCAATGTCGAAGTTGCCAATTAGCGTGATTTTGCGCGAACTGTCGGCGAGCTTGTCTATGTTGAATTGTTAGACGCACAGCCCGAACTGGTCGGCGTGATCTCAAATTGGCTTCCAACAACCTATTTCTTACCGTCTGGTCGGAAATTTCTACACCAGTAGCCGTCCTTAGTGTATTTTGTAGATCTCTTGCAGTTGTGGTGCGGTTACGTAAAGCACAGTTGACGATGTAGCGATCTTGCAAACGTGTAGTTTTTCTCTTTCGACCTTGACCACGCCTTCGTGAGTATTCTCCCGTCTCACGGTATCGCTTCCAAAGTCTGTAGATAACAGAAGGGGCTACTCCTAGATAATTTCCTACATAAGGCATAGTTCGACCCTCTTCAAGCAAAGCGATAGCTCGGGAGACATGCAATTCAGTCAGATCTGGCATTATGACCTAAACTCACTCGCTTCAATGAATAACAATACTCAAAAGGCTCACTTCAATTTCTATTAATACTCAAAAGATTGAAAAAAACTACTTAAAATGTGTTTTCTGTGATTGTGTGTGATTAGAAAGTAATGAAAATTCAAAGACGTCACTTTGTTTTTAGGTGTTTCTAGACACACTGCCACTTTATTATAGGACTACTAACCAAAACGCCGATGCTCTTTCGTTTTTTATTTTCTTCGACAATGCCTTAACATTATCTAGTGGCCAGTAATAATTAAAACCTTAAGTAAAAAGTTTAGTTCTACTTTAAAGTTTGTTCCCGTAATTGTTTTGAGCAGTATATATCAAAAATAAGACTTAGCGAACTATGACGCTGGATTTTGACAGAAGGGATTCTGTCAAAATCCAGCGCCAAGTCTCATTTCAGAGTATTACCCTAAGAGTCGAGACAAATACAATACGTTTCGACACATGGAAGTAACTTACGGCTAATTCTCGACTCTAAATATTAGGGTGTCCTATAAGTACTAGTTTCGGTCTTTTGAACTTATAAGAGATAATTTCGTATAGTATATTACTTACGACGTAGGTACTTTAGAGGACCAGAAACCTGAGAAAATGAAATAATACAGATAGCGGAGAAACATTGGAAAATAGTAGAGAAACGGAAGAATTTGAAGGAGGCCGGCCCTCACTCCGTCGGAGGTCGTATAAATATTAAATATAATTACATAAACTTAATGCAAAATACAAAATAAATCAGTGGAGCTACAACCTTTTTAGGTCTGGGCCTTAGATTTCTGTATATATGTTTAACGATCATTTGTCAATCTAATAGGTTAGTAGGGTTTTGAATCTAAGACAAGCCGGTTTCCTCACGATGTTTTCCTTCATCGTTTGAGCGAATTTTTAATGCGCATATAGACCGAAAGTCCATTGGTGCACAACCGGAGATCGAACCTGCGACCTCAGGGATGAGAGTCGCACGCGGAACCACGCTGGCCACTAGACCAACACTGCTCTTATACATGTAATCCTTTTTATAGTATTCGAATGTAAGCTATTTTTATTATTATATTCCTTACGCTGTACATAAAGAAATTCTTATAAAATCGCATTCAATTATTTATGAAAATCTCTGGTTAATGTTAAGTGAAATAAAATTGATGTTAGTTTGTTTCCTTTGAATTTAATGACATTTAAACATGAGTGGGTGTGTAAATGCCGTATCTTCGGGCCTCTGTGGGCGATAGTCTTGCTTGCAAGCGAACACTGACAATTTTTACCATATTCTCAACCTATGAAGCAACGGCTTGTTCGTTCAACAAGTACATCTTTGCAATAGTTAGCTCAGAGACAGTAAACAAACGAATTTTCTGAAATTTTTTTTATAATTTTTTTAGTTTTGTTCACAATAATTAGGTTTATGAAGAGTTAATTTAATTTGTCTCATAACTAATTGCGGAAAACAAGAAATACCTGTTATTTACCTTTAACTTTTTCATTTTGTTAGATTTTTAATTATATTTTTTTATAAAACTACTCTTTGAAAAACCCCTCGATTTGTCCTCCATTAAGTAGGTTCTTACTTTAGTACGTAACGAACATGAGCTGAATATACAAAGTGCATTTCAACGGATTTCATCATTCGTTTCCCAGCGATTTCAAGAGGCAGTTGCATGCTGCAGTTTGGTTCTTTATCGTACGTAATTGTTACCGATATGTTAACATTATTTGAACAATGCGTGCGCCTAACAAGATTCTTTATGTTCAAGATGTGTCAGGGGCGGATCCAAGCCTTGGTTTGATCACGAGATCGGTTTTGTATGCTGTTATCGCTTAGGGCATTGTTCCTCTTAGGATCATATACTAACTAGATACTTTCATACTTAAAGTCCCGTGTCATAGTCGCATCTTCTGATGAGCAACAGCCCGCGTTTCGCAAAATACTTATTAGCCTATTCTCCTGGTTTCTAGATTTATATAGTGTTAAATATAACGTACAAGAAATAGTACATTTCACATTTTCACATTGCGACGACCTCGACACAAAAGCAGCAGATTTAGCAAATCCTTGTTGGAAGTCCCGGGTCGACCACTCCTGGGGAGCGCCGCCACCCTGCCTGTCACCCACCCCCGGCTTTCTCTTGTGCGTCGGGGATCTCGACCCTGCTGCGAGGACGAAACACTGTTAGTACCCAGCCCGCTCACGCAGTATTGTACCTACTCGCTCTGCTATTACGTGCCGTTTTCGCGTAAATTGAATATAACGAGGCCGTGAGCTGTGTGAACGATGCGTCTAGGGTATACTAAGCACCATTACGGAGGCACACAATTTGAGGGCGTGACTCATATCCCATAAGGGCTAGTATCGCGTGTGGCGACTTCGTAACACGCAAGGCACTTTGCTGGTGAAGACAACACCGGACGAGTGCCGGATCCCTCGGCAACTCTACACCGCGGGCGCGTCGGCCTGTCGTTTCGTTAACGCAATATATTCAAACTATATATTTCACGTTCTTGGTTGTATTATGTTTCAACGACGGCTACTGAAGTCACGCGGTGTTACGATAGGCACGTCATGGTTACAGCCGTTACCAATGATTAAGGCAAGTACACTATTGAAGTAATAATAGCGTTAATGAGTGAGTCGCGAACTACTAACTACTTCAACAACAACTGCTGACTAATTGCATCTCACATTCTTTTCTTAACATTATGTAGAATAAATGCAAGAAAAAATTTCGTGAAAATGTTATGATTTTTTCACAGGGAAGTACAACTATCGTGACATCCCATACCCGCTAAATAGAACGACGCAAGAGCACAGCAAAGAGCAAAATTCCAGGGTCGGTCGTATTTGCTCTGTCATCGAAACAAGTCAACCTTATGGCTCTCACGATAAAGTATACATCGCCGCGCGCGCCTCTGACCTCACCGTACCGACAAATAATAAATATGTAACACTGATAAAGCCGCAGAATCGTTGACCGGTAAGTATTTAGGGATTCGCATCTTCAGCGTTCTGCTAAAGGGGATGACATGGACGGTTTGTGTTATAAAAGTTAAAACATCGCTGTCGCGAGCGCTTAAGTGGTGTTATTGTGCTAAAAGAACGAAGGTCGTAACTTACCAGCGTGCGGGCGGGAGAGATGTTGCGGCGCGCTCGTAATAACAACAGTCGTGTCGTGTGGCGCGCGGCGAACTGGCGAGGCGGGCAGCAGCGAACGTCGCGGCGGCAGCAGCGGCCCCCGCCCGCACCCCGCGCTGCATTCCGACCGCCCGAAGCAGCCGGGAGAGCCGCCACTTCCAATAACATCTACACATCATGACTAACTGCCTGACCACACCTCGCTTCACACTAACATCTTCGTGACATTCCTGAAACAATTGAATTAATGCTACAACTATAACAAGCTGAATTTTAAGGATGCTACTTGTTCCTTTAAATGGGGCGAGGGTATATTGACAATAGTCACGTGGCACTATTGGCAGACCCCAAGAGTTATCTTTTTTGGGTGGTCAAAGATTTGAATCAAATTAATATAACACACTATGTCATATACTCGTAAAACATATTGACATACATATACCATACCTATATTAAAATCCCGAATTAGTTTGATTTCGTCTTAAATGGTGACAACAATTTTTAACAATAATTAATTAGGTAATACAAGTTAATTGCCTAATCTATAAGAATTGAAATTGATTGCATGAAGACGTTATGAATATAATTACCGTAATATTAGTTTAGTATTGGTCGCCGTGGTGTAGTGGTTGTATTTGGCTGGGTGCTTTACTGTATTCTGACTAGTTTTAATATGCATTTAGACACATTTGGACATACAATAATAACCTATTGAGATGTTTACGTTGGTGAGAAGGCAACTATGAACTATCCATTATAGCGCCGTAGTTATAAGTCACGTACACAACTTTGGTTCGATTCCCGGCGAAAGGTGTCAAGGGTGGATGGGCATTAAAGGTGATCGTCTATTAACGTTTTAAATTATCAATAAACCGCCGATACGTGCCCCATATCCGTGGGATAAATATGATAGGAATATGAAAACTGTACAGTAAGAATATGATTTTAAATTAACTGCTTATTAGCGATGTTGTTATTTAAGACTACATTGCTATTATTTTATTACAAGGAGAAATATATTGATTACGATTGTATCTAGTGATTTACAAACGTATCTAGTGATAATCGATAATTAAGGCGTAAAGAGAGTTAGGTATACAACCAATATATTTAATATATTTAGACCATAAAAGTATACCGAGCGGGAATGTAACAATGAATTCTTTGAATCACCAAATCGTGACTGCTAGTCGAAAAACTAGTCGGATTTGTCAAATACAGTCCTTTGATTATATTACTTTACTAGTAAGTAGTATTTTTTTTATGGCTCTGGCATGATTTGTGCATTAGCCAGCGTCAAGTATAGGATTTTTTAGAATTCGTGCTTGTCTTTAGAAATTCGACCGTGTCCTCCATGTACGGTTTAGGCACTCGCCCGGTACCGCACAACCCTCCCAAAGGCCGAGAACAAATTTAAATTAAATTAAAACTTGCCCTCGAACCGGGAATCGAACCCGGTACCCCTCACCTAGCTGCTGCCACTTAATAAGACCGCTAGGCTATGAGGCCCCTAAAAGTAGTATTTGAAAATGTCTGTAACATTTTTTTTGAATAGCGCCATCTGTTTTCTTCTGGATAAAATACAATAACAAACGTTTTGTTAAGTTCAATCGATAATAATATGTTAGGAGCCGACGTAAATATTACTTTATTTATTTCAAAGATGGCGGCACAATTTAACTAAAATAATTATTTTTCATTTTTTTTACAAATAGCTATGATGTATATATATTATGTGGGTTAAATTAAATAAATAAGTAAGTAAGTTGTTTAATTTAAATTGTCATTGTCAGTACAAACATGTGTTAGGTAACTTTGTCACTCTCCGTTTATTCCCGATAGCTAAAATGTTAATGAAGGATGTTTTAAATTTGATTTATTAAGTTTAATCGTGTAACAGTAAATTAAGTCATTTATTTTTTTAACATTCATAGGTAAACAATATCTAAACCTATATGAATAAATTATATTTGGTTCTGTTTGATTTTAACTAGAAGAATATAACAGGTACATTATAGAATCACTCCACTTCTAGGATTGAGCCTATCAGCCTGGCATTTACATTCGACACAATAAGAACATGTCTTTCCAATCCCATTATAGCAATCATAATTATATTTAGAACTCGTACATAGACTCGAGTCACAGAGCCTTAGCACAAAAGTTTAACATTTCCAGAAAATACTTTTTGAATTTGGCAATGTTAGCTTGAGCGTGAGTCCCTCACCCCTTAGTGTCTATGAATCACGGATTGTGCACGATTGGGTTTTCTTAATATGTACGTGTTCACTGGCTCATACGGCGAAGGAAAACATTGTGAGGAAATCGACTTATGACCAAAAATCAGTTCAGGCACACAAAAATTAAACAACTACTTTCCTGTTGAAAAAAATGATCAAGAAACAAATACAGCCACTGCTTTTTTGTTTTATTCTTATCCAATACGTATTCTTAACGATAATTAAGTTATCTTTGGTATCCTATATGAATACGGATATCGATATACCAAATATAATAATTAAATCCTTAGATCTTATTCTACAAACTACGAGATTGCGAATTTAACAGATGCAAGAAACGCGTAGTTAGCATCCAACAAAGGTTTAAGTTTGTCTTCTATAACTTTCAAAGGAGCTGGGATCCTCTTTGCAAATCCAAAACTTCACAAGGTCACATTTCAATAACAGACCGCGCAAGGTTGGTGGCTGTGGGGTCTTGGGAATCCGGGCATTGTGTTTAGGGTTCAAAAGGGTGCCACTGTTTGTTAGTTGCTTTTGGACCCTGAATCACTTCGAATTGACATCAGCCTCTGCTTAAGAGTGCCCATATGTACTCCACATAAGTGTCCCCGTGGCTTTGAAGCCTCGGACACCATGGCCTAGTTTACCAAAAGAGTGCAGGTCGTTTTTCTCGCCACGCCGCGCTGAACGATATTATGTGCCGCTTTGTTGCCTCCGTCAATGTTCCAGCAATTTAACTTAATAACATAATTATGTTATTAAGTTACACATATAAGAGTCTTTCCTCCAACTTCGTTTTTGATCCTTTTGGAGTAGAGTCTCTTGGGCCGTAACGTTCAAGTGCACAGGCGCTTGTTAAAGATGTAAGTTAGCACCAGGTAGATAATACCGGTGACTCTAGAGCTGGTGCTTTCCTGGCTCAACGAATAAGTATCGAATAAGGAAATGCTGCCAGCGTTAAAGATACATAGGTACACTGCCACAGGGACCAAACTTTTTAAATTTGTTGTAATTTTCTTTTTAATAATTTTTAATTATTTTTAGTACTTATTTCCTTGTAGGTTTAGAAAATTGTAAATACTGTTTACTCGATTGTAATATTTATTAAAATATAATATGTTTAAAATATGTGAAATAATTCAGGTTTAAAGCAGCACGAATACAGCGTTTCGCATACATTGATGTAGGTTATAAAAATTATATTACATTTAGAAATCTATAATGCAACCAAGATGAGAAGCGATAATAATCGATAATAAATAAAATAGGTAACATTTATTAAATTTTATTTTATATACAAATAAAAATTCCCTTATGTAAACTTATCTTAAATTTAAATTTAATTTCTTATTCTACTCTGTACAATTGTACGTCAGGCAGTGAAGAACATGGCGGTGCGAATAAATATGGACATAATGGGGGAATAGATATGAGAATTTTCTATGGAATTACAGGCGGAGGCCCTTGTTTGTGCTGGCTACATAGTTGAGTAGTTCTTCAGAATCTTCGCAGACGACAGGTTTCTCGTGGTAGCAGGCGACGTCGTGCCAGGCGATACCGTCATTGTATACGTTGTTGAGAATACTTAAGCAAGACTCTGTGGTTCCGTTGATATCGTACTCGGCGTTGTCAGGTTGACGTTGCTTCTTGTGACCAGTCTGCGACCACGGGTTGTAGCCCCAGCCGTTTGCAATCTGTGGAACGATTTTTATTGATCACTTCACATAAAGATTTACAAATTATAGTTGTGATGTCGTTTTTTAATAAACGCCACAATTTTATAAGCTTAGATAAGATAATATATTATAACATATGTAATAGTTTGGGTAAAAAGTAAAAAAGAGTGGCGGAGAGTTTATTGCCAGTTCATCTCTTCCGTTCAACGCTCTCGATTTGAGAACTGGCAGTAAATGTAAAATTAGAAGCATTTAATGTATATTTCTTTTTTGACGTTCATTATACATTGTGTTACCTATATGAATAAATGATTTTTGACTTTTGACTTTGACTTTGTTTAGGAGGTGAGAACTAGCTTTTTTTAAAGAATATGAGATACAATATTGTTCGAGTGAATTTATTTAAGTTGAAATCTCATCACATATTATTTAAATGCTTCTTTCATTTTTATTTTGCAATGACAGGTAATTCTACAATTCAGCTTACCTGGTTGGTGGGTGAAATCCTCTCCCTGTTGGCGGACCAGAACCAACCTAAGACGTTCTTAGGTTCCAGGTCGCGACGAGATTCACAACCCTTGAAGTCGCACAGGCGGCCAGACGTCCAGATGTAAGGAACATCATCTGTAATTTAAATATTATATTAAAAAAACAGGGGTTTCCGGAATAGACTTATTTGGATAAAGACTATTCCACCATTGTAAGTTCTACATAATTGTATTGATGCATAAAAAATCCGTTTATAATTTTGACATTGTTGCTACAAAGCCGGAGTTACAATAACTTCCAATAGCGAAAAAAATAATAGCATTACGATGCCATGCTTTTGTATGAATTTTCAATACAGTTTTGTAATATTTGTAGACTTGGACGGTAAAAAAACGCTACGATGTTCTGAACCCTATCGCTATAGTTGGTACTTTGCAACGCGGTTATATTTTTATATGCGCGTACCATATTAAGTGTGACTTTAAAATTACATACATTTACAAAAATATTTTTTTAGTTTAAATTATTTAAGGGTTGTAAATGTAAGAAATTCTAGTGGAAGGAGTGATATCTCTCGACTATACTAGAAATAATTTTGTACTTTAATTTTAATTTATTGAGTACAAGGATTGAATTACGAAAAAAATATGAACGTCTTTTGATTAATCTATTAATTATGTATGCACACGTAATGTGTACCTCTATTTACTCACTGTATTTAAAATAACTCTTGCTTTGGAGATGGTTTTGAAATCGACATTCCTTGAACGTGTTAGGCAAACAGCCAAATATTGCAATTTGGAACGTTAACTGTCAATAATGTTTTTGTGGTTATATCGAAAAGATTTGTAGGCGCAATTTAAAAAAAAAAAAGTTAAATCAGTTTTTTTATAATCATATTCAACATACTTTGTAAATATAGATAACTAAATTAGGTGGTACAAGTAATTCTAATAAAAACGTTTTTGTTGCTTATACTTTTAAAAACGTATAAGTAACAAATGCGGAAAATTTTTACGAGACTAAATTTGAGTCACGCATTTTGGAAAGTACTACATATAAACTAGAAAGGGTTAGAAAATGTTAAATAAATTTCCCGGTAATGATGACTAAAAACTTAAAAAAGGACTTAATATACAAAATACGTTTTGCCCATTAAATGTTATCACGCAAATGTTTAATGTAAAAATGTTAAATAGAAATGTCTTTACGTACTTTGTTGGATGAGTTTGAAGATTAGATTATTTTCCTCCTGGGTTTCCATGGAGACGAGGTCCATACAATATTCGCGGCAAATGTTCCTGCCGTCCAGCCAGTCGACTTTCCTGTTTGCAAGCTCGGGCACATGACCACTGTAGAAGTAATTGTGGCCGCGGTAGTTGAACTCTTTCGGCCCTGAGGAAGAACATAATGTTGTATTACCATAAAACAATACATTATTAATACACTGGCAGTTTTACAACTTATATAACCTGTAACTGTTCCTACTCATAAAACTGAATTCTATCACTCCTCCTTTACTGTGCAAAGTATCCTGCTATGGAATTCCTTACCTATTGATATCAGACGAGACGACAATTTATAGTTTTTTTATAGAAAGCGCAGTGTAGCTTTTTTGATTTGACTTGTGTAATGCCGCCAAAACACGAAATAGAAATCCTCAAATTTCAACAACACAAACGTTCAATTGTTTTTGTTTAAAATAGGAAAAGTTATGTTAAAACGGATTTTAGAACAGGTTTTGATATCAACTTTTTGCATAATGAGATTAAAATTATTCTAATGAGTGTTAATGAATATTAACACTATTTCTTGTTTTTGATCAAGGCCAAGATTAGTTTAGAAATATATTTTAAGAACAAAACTCTCAGCCACACTCTTAAATTAAGAGTATTTTATACTCATTCACGCATACTTAAGATCTTACATGACTTTTGTATGATTAGATATAATACTAAAACTATTTTTTCTTCAAAAAAAAAAAATTATAAAGATGCATCTAGTTACAACAGGGACTACTCCTACTAAAGTTTCATTATTATTATTGTTATTAAAAGAATATCCACATTATGCAATTACAGACACGTTAGTTACGTCAAATACTTGATTAAGCTTGGGACTACATATGTTTTTGTTCATTAACGAATACCTCACAGGAGTTAGACATTGCAAAGACCTTTTGGTATTTCCATTTTAATTGGCTGCAGTATGTATCCCTTTAGGAGTGATGTACTGTAACAGTTGGTACAAGGCGATAGTATAAGCATTTTCAAATTTGGAATACTAAAATGCGAGTAAAGTGTTAGCAACTAAACTCCACAGATTTATGAATGATTAGTTGCTTAGTATGTAAAGCGGCAAACCATAGTTCACATGTGGTAACATTAAAAACTATTGTTTTCAAGAAACGCGCGAAATGACAAGCATTCTGACCTTTTGAGTAAGAGTGAGTCGTGTACTTAAGTAGGTTACTAATTATAATAATTGTAAAACAATGTTGTAATGGACATTATAGATTCATAAGATGTTATCGTTCGCACTTTTAAATGCAGTGATGTTACGTAATTTGACCTCAAGTAGAATTACTAATTCTAAAGATACTGTTGCGTTGACGGGTCATGTACCCATTGACCGAGCCAATCATGGTCATGACATTGAGATTAATATTTGCTAAAAGAGGAACTTTTACATAAGCCGACCTTTCCGTATTTCGTAATACTGTCTGGACGTCGCGTTTTAAGTATTGGAATTTCATTGCCTTATAATAATAATCATAAGAGAGCAAGAAGCTGAATTTAGGCGATACCTACCGCATATCTGAAATAATTTCATTGTAATTACAGCTTCTATTTTATTTTATTACAAACTCAATGATTTAGAATGAGTTATTGATGATTGCGAGTATTAAATACATGGATTTCTAGTTGTTCGAAATACAAATTATATGTCAATTTTATAAAAAGATGTCTGAATTAAAACAAGAAGAAGGGGGGCCTCATAGCCTAGCGGTCTTATTAAGTGGCAGCTAATAAGGGTACTGGGTTCGATTCCCGGTTCGAGGGCAGGTTTTAATTTAATTTAAATTTGTTCTCGGCCTTTGGGAGGGTTGTGCGGTACCGGGCGAGTGCCTAAACCGTACCTGGAGGACACGGTCGAATTTCTAAAGACAAGCACGAATTATAAAAAAATATACCACAAATCGTGCCAGAGCCATAAAAAAAAAACAAAAAAAAACAAGAAAAATCGACCTTCAAATATTATCTGTCCCAGACACCTAATCAAAAAAAACAGCCTTGCGAGTAGTACTTTAACAGAGTTAAGACCCACTCTGTGCTTAATAATTCCGCGCCTTCTTTTGTTTTTTATAAAACTTTACTCGTTATGGTTCTATAGATAAGCTAAACTATTAATTATTGTCATTTATCGTGTGTGCCATCTTTGATCGAGGTAGAAGCCTCTGTCACGCGGTGCCAACAACCAACTGGGCCAAGGATTTTCTGCCGGATGTTCTTTTAACAATCAAACTGAGATGGCGTCAAATTTTATTCAAATATCCAAAGGTGAAATGTTAAAAATTGTATTCTATTTGATTTTATTTACGCCTAAATTGATATACGCAACTTGATATTACGACGCAGTATCACGCCTTCACAATTTTTAATGACATATTTTATGGTACATTTTTATTGTTGATTTCGCATTACATGACAACTTGGAAGTTCATAAATTATGTTTTAAAACGTGTTTATTTGCGTCGGATAACAAAACTCTCTCTTTTAAATTCAGTCTAAATACATTCGCACAAATAATGAGTTGGTTCTTTAATTATATATACACATGTTCAGGCAAAAGAGTATACTGTTTTTCTATACCGCGTCTTCATAATTACAGTATATAATTTTTTCTCATGTCTAACCAGCCAGCACATTGAATAGTAATGAAGGAGGTTAGGTATTCACAAATTTACAACTATTTATAAGCACTGAGATGGCTAGTTCAAAAGATATATCAAAATAAAAAAAATTCTTATTAGGATTGCAAAAATATCGATAATGAGGTGCTATTTGATTGTAAGCGACGATTGTTAGACCTTGCGCAGCGACAGACAGATGTGTGAACCGTGATTGTGTGGAACACAATAGTGTACAGTCTCATGATTCTGTCAGCATTGTTTCGTTTAGGGTAAAGCTAGATTGGACATTGGCTACATTTTTATTTCGAAACATGTTTGTATTGAATTAACTTGCGAATTTAGTTGTGGTTCTACTTTTAAAGTTTACATGATGGATTATGATGACGCTTTCTACGGATGTTTTGGCCATATCTGAAATTTTAAATTTAAGTGATGTTTATAAGAAATGTTTCAAGTACAGATCTGTATAAATTAAAAACTTTTTCACCATTTTGAAATAATTTAAAGTTGGAACCAAATACACCATTTCATATCTTTTTTTATGGCAGGCACTCATATCCGCACACGGACACCCATTTTAGTGGCTGCGGCCTTTAAGGGGAATATGGTATCTTTTTAAACAATTGGAGGTTGTTGTCCTAAGGGTATACCTCCACCGGGAATCTAGTCTTTTCCACAGTTCGCTAATTGCCTCGTTTTAAATAAAGTACTAATCTGTCTCTTTTCATTACAGCGTAATCGCAATTTAGCAGAATGAGACGAAATAATAATTAAGTTAAACAAATGACAGATTTGGTTTTATGAATAAGGGTTAGTGTTTCCGTTTGTATGACGTACTTTCGTAAGAGGTCGGGTCTGGATCACCTTAATATATTTCCAAATTTTGCTTCCCTATACTACTATATTTCTATCGATCGTTACTATGTCTTGATATTATTAAAATACCCCATAACATTTAATTTTATTAGCAATACCAATAAGCAATAGTTCGTGTATGTTATTTACATCATTAAAATATCAATAGTACGTAATGATAGATGCCTCTCAGTTATTTTGAAATTCGTATTGTATTGATGATTTACAACCTTTACGAAATATACCATCGATATTTACAATAATTAAATCGAAGGTCGGAATGTTTCACATTGTAATAAATATCACAGAGTATATTGGAATTTCACATGTTACTGGCCAGTTAGGAAATCAAAACCATAGAGCAATAAATAAGAAACCAAAACCGTAAACGAGGCTAAAGAGCAATACTAGCGGTCTTATTAAGTGGCAGCTAGGTGAGGGGTACCGGGTTCGATTCCCGGTTCGAGGGCAAGTTTTAATTTAATTTAAAATTTGTTCTCAGCCTTTGGGAGGGTTGTGCGGTACCAGGCGAGTGCCTAAACCGTACATGGAGGATATGGTCGAATTTCTAAGGCAAAAAGCACGAATTATATAAATCTTATAGGCCATCAAAAAAAAAAAGCAATACTTTTTATACGGCACTATTGAAATTATATTTACTTTTGTTTAGAATAATCTATAAAAGTTTAATTTTTTCAGACAATAATTGTAACTAAGATATGTTAGTACCTACATCTACTCATTTTTAAACAAACTTATATTGTACATGGAACTCGAAAAAGCAAAAGTAAGTTCAAAGAACATTTTACCTGATCTTATAGTGGCTGTTAAAAACGTGTCGCTAAAAAAATTATTAGTTTAATAAAGTTACTGTTACAGAGTACAAATGCTTAAAGTATGGATATAGTGAATATTAATCATAGTAAATAAGAAAAATGCAGTGGAATAAAAAAATCAGTGTTGGTCGTAGGTTCGATTCCCGGCTGTGCACTAATGGACTTATTGTCTATGTGCACGTTTAATATTCGCTCGAACGGTGAAGGAAAACATCGTGTTGAAACCGGCATGTCTTAGACCCAAAAAAGTCGACGGCGTGTGTCATGCACAGGAGGCTAAACACTTACTTGCCTATTAGATTGACAAATGATCATGGAACAGATACAGAAATCTGAAGAAATAATATGAATGAAAAATATTTGTACATATCTAATATATAAAATTCTCGTGTCACAGTTTTCGTTGCCATACTCCTCCGAAACGGCTTGACCGATTTTGATGAAATTTTTTGTGCTTATCCGGTATATATGAGAATCGGCCAACATCTATTTTTCATCCCCCTAAATATTAGGGGTAGTCCACCCCTAAATTTTATTTTTTAGACAAAAACATACAACCCCTAATTTTCACCCCTCTACGATCAACCCCTATTTTTATTATACATAAATGATATACATGGCAAAACGACGTTTGCCCGGTCAGCTAGTTTTCCTATATTTGTTTGTTTTCATTTTATATCAAACATGTCATAATAACATATCATAAAACTAGCCTATTCTTTAGTTTTAATTGATTGTAGAAAGCTGAGTTCCTTACGTGTACACAATAGTAATTTGTTATGGTTTATGACAAAACGTAAATTTCTACGTTTCCAGTAAATACTCTTAGTACTTTCTACTTGCTAAGTTCATTGTACCTTATTTCCCATTCTAGAAGTTTGTTTTATATGGTAAATAATTTTGCTTTTGAATTAACATGTTTAACCTATTTTCGTAACTATCCATGTATGGGACTCACATATTTCTGCTTCTGTGTCATTGATAATCTAGTTAGTGATTATGCCATTCTATCAAGCCCAAACAAAAATTGGTTTAGCGGTGTTGTTGTTGGAACTCAAAAAATGGTTAAGACGGCGGTGATAAGTAAACACGGCAAAGCTAAGAATTTAATTGTTTTAGTTTACTTCAGTGAAAACCTAATAAAATCAACATAAAGAAATGTGAAATTTGTTTGTATTTTTGAATATTAAGATGCATTATACAATAATGTATTTTTTTAACTTTGGTATCTATAATAATAAAGCGTAAATATTCTTACTTAAGCACATGAACTGCTGAAGAAGTTTGTGTTTATGGATTAGACATTAGAAAATAATACCCGACTACTAATTATAGGTATACATATATACAATCACATAATATTAACATTAAGACTGTTTGAACTTATTGTTTGTTGTCCCGAAAAATAACTTCGATTTTCAGTTTTTTTTATAGAACAGAGGGCAAACGGGCAGGACACCTAATGTTAAGTGACACCGCCACCCACGGACACTCTAAATGCCAGATGGATCGCGAGTCTATTGCCGGCCTTTTTATAAGTCTCTGGAATAACGAAGTTACACGGCGTTTCATTACACTGTTATCATCATTATTATATTACACAACACTATGTATATAACGATCACATAACAAAAATAATGATTTTATTAATATGCATAATAAAAATATCGTACACAACACTACGAAGGTAATAGACAAGACACAGAATACGAGAATATTTAAAATTAGATCACCATAGACAACCTTAACATTTACAAACCGGTTACTTTATGACATAATTTCACTCTCGTTAAATTATGTAATTTAACATTTAACAGCTGATTGATATGATTTATTGTAAGCGTATTTTTATTAAGTATTTTTGCCGAAAGGGTATTTTATTTATAGCATAATATGCTAAGCTCACTATAAGTAGCACGACTAAACTTATTATGGGCCTTAAACAAAATTACCTAAGAGCAAGCGTGCCCTGTATAGGGTTTGACATTACCATACTAGATCATAATATTGTGATAGACATATTTCCAAAATCTTTAAAAATATTTCTTATCTCCCTTGTAATTATTTTTTTAAATATTTATATAACTCAATCGGGACTAACGGAAAACCCTGTTGAATTGATCTTTTTATTTTCAAATGTTCATACTTTTTAAAATTCACAAGGTAATCGGTTTTACTTACTATTGGCACACTTCTGAGGGTTTGGCAGAGAGAGGAAACGGCCGGGTTTCTGGGCTGCAGCCAAAGCCGCTAACGCTGCGGCACACGCCACAACTAACCACGCCTGCATCTGAAAATCAAAAACAAAGTTAAATTAAATAAATAAACGCTAGTTTGTATGTAAAATGTTAAATTAATTTAAAATTACACTATTATTGCATTCAAGAGAATTGTGTTAATAACCTCAAATGTTTTGGCTCTTTAGTTTTTGGGTCTTTTTATATAATAGGGGTGCCAACAACCGCCCATAGATCCATGGGTGCGATGCCAGCATTTAGGCTTTCAGTAGAGACTTTCTTCTGGACAGCGATCACCTTAGAGACTCGTTTGGGTCTAAATACTCTTAGTATTACTCTTATTCAACGCCTTTGTGTCTAAAAGGCTAATACATTGACTGAAAATGTTGAGATCGGATACTGCGCAATAATATTTTTTATGGAACATTTTACCTAATGTTAAGTGCCCATAGACGAGAGTGGGTTGCCGGCTTTATGATAATAAGTAACCTCTTTTCTTGGTTATTATAATTGTTTTCTATTGATAAGCATAGATAACTGATCATTAACAATGTTCGAGAATGAATGAAAGCAGAATTAAAAGGTCAATGCAGTGGCAGTGAAGAGGATTTAAAAACAATCAAGAATTACTATACATATATATATAAATATTGGGACATTATTTAGTTTGTATGTCCTAATTTCTATGCACACATTTCAAGTTGCATCTAATAGTATGAAATAATATTGAAATATATTCTAAACATTGCTAAGGCATTATTGATAGTTGAACAACAATAATATTTGCCAAAGAAATTAACGGTTAAAGGTCAAGATCGAATCTACGTAGAATATATACTTGGTCACGCGGTAACACTCCATGTCTTTTAGTTTGTATGGGACAGTTTTATTAACACTTTAAAACTATGTATGTATGTATTATGAAAAAGACTTCTTAACATGAGTTATAATAAAAGGAGCATCAATAAGAGATATATCTCAAATTGCTTAAATAAATCGTTGCAGCAATTTCGCTAATTATAATTTGTATTTCATTGTATATAATATACTGTTTTTATTGATGTATCCTTCTTGAATAATAAATAGAATCATTGATTTTTTTCAAGAAACATTTTCTGTGCCTACTAACTGGAAATGATATTTGTTAAATATTAATTTTATTAGTACATACACCTAATAACGTCAAAAGAATTAAGTCGCTTTTTGCTTAGACTTGTGCAGTGTGCACACTTGCAAGCTATACGCCACGTGTTTTAAACCTTTCGCGTAGAAATAATGAACAAACTTTAATCAGATAAGAGTGTATATTTTAAATCTGTCTTTCATTCACAAAAGACAATATCATTTAATAGATAACAAACACGAAATTAAACAGTAAAAACATGAACAATAGATGAAGATAACATTTTAAGTCTATGGGTAGGTATGTTACTTAAAGATACAATTACGTAAAGGTTTTATAATATGAGTCGATTATAAATATAAATATATGAGCTACCGCCATTACCGGTTTTCTTTTATATTTTCCACGTTTTTAAGTTTTTCTTTACAGTATTATTTTATATATAATAGGTAATTCAGGCCGGCACTTGCGAGCATTTCGGGAAATGTGAGTGTCTATGGGCCGCTGCCCGTTTGGCCTATAATAATTGGTTGTATAAAAAAAATTCAATAGAAATTCATATTTTTTTAAAAGATTATTCAATTATGTTCATTGTCAAAATTTATTTCATAGTTAGACGTTTTGAATCTGTGCTTCATACTTTTTCTCATTCAATGCTTTATTTATTTTTGCATTATGAATTTTCAACTAATAAACTCGTAAAACAAGTTCCAAGAACGTATTACGTAATTATATTAGTTTTTCAATCACGTACTTAGTAATATGGCGATGATGTTCAAATGCCAACTAGGTTAATAGATATTTAATAGGCCGTCTATCTAACAAAATGATTAGCTATCAAAACATTAGGTCATAGTATATCTATTACGTGTATTATACCGCTGTAGATTAGGGATCCTATATTTTCTTATCAAACCTGGGTTTGATTTATGACGTAATATTCATTATTATTAAATGATTACCTTAGTCGAATTATTTGACCCTGAGTTTTCGACCCTGATATCATTCCACAGACTACAAGAAAAATACAAGACGGCTTGTAAAGCCTCCTTATTCGTTAAAACAAAAAAAAAACACTTTAAATTTTTTTGTCTACGTAAACATTATCTACACTCCAATGTACCAACTTATACCGGGTGTCGGTAATTTTTTATCAAAAAATATGAATACAGATTTTCTAAGATATTCAATATTTTTTATCACTATTGCATCAATGCTTCAAGGCTGTTAATTATTAAAATATAAGTAATGAATAGCTCTTATATTAAAATACAAAATTTTTAATACTTGAAAGTTGTATCTCCTAAGAATGTGAATATAAATAAATAATACTCCTAACAATGACAATGTAAAGAAATAATTAATGAACTGCATAGATTAACAGACATTTTTAATTGTCCGTTTAGTGAACTGACAAAATGTTTGCTTCATGTCAGTTCGTATACATACTGAATTAAATAGTTAGACTTTGTAAATATTTTAATCTTTTACTGTTTAATGTTGTGTTGCTTTGCGTGTGATGTAATTGGAGTATTCTGTAATGGTAACTTATTTTGTGAAATGCATCAATAAAAGATCTTTTATATTTTGGGCTTTCGATGCCTTAGCTTATCTCAAGATAATATAGTGGACATTGATGTAGTGGTGCCGAGCTTATCATATTACGTAAAAGCCGGTCCGGAGAAGCCTACGGCGACATGACAAACACTAACGAAACATTCGACCCAATTTATAAACAAGCGTAAAGGCATGTCACAATGTGCGTGACGTCACTAAATTTTTTCACTTAAAGGCTGATATTTCAACCGACTTCTGGAAGGACTTTTTTTTAAATAAATAAATGAAAAAGCGTGGGTTGCTCGATAGACGAAAGGCACAGAGCGCCCCACGCTTTTTCACAATAATACCAGTATTTTTTGTTCATTACCATTTTCAGCCTAAATTAGGAATTATTTTTCACTTTTTAGTTTGATGTGCTTTAAAAGCGTGTGTTCTAGTTTTTTTAAACTATTATTTTTTTTTAATTTTTTTTTCGGATTATAGCATTGTCATCGATCTTTGACGGGTGCGCAAAGTTTGAATTAAATCTGTCCGTTAAAAGTGGGTCAAAATCGAGTCTGAAGGAGTCAGTTACATACATACATACAGGTGAAGCTAATATAAAGCGTGTAAAAAAGGAGGTTAGTTGATTTTCATGATCGACTCCGTGGCTTAGGTTATCACGTGACCCGGATGTCAAGGATCAATCGCCCCAAAACATTGTTACGAGTTGAATGTTCTACAAAAAAACATCATGTGTTTATAATAATGAATAGAACCGTCTTCTGCGTGTCTTCTATTCATATATGTGCCCCGTTAGAGTATGTGTTAGTTTATGTAAATAAACACATTGAAATCAACGTAGGAAAACTTCACGTCTTATTACAAAACGTAATAATTAGTGTGAATTATCTTTATTAATAACTAGACTAAGGAGAGTAAGAAGCAGTGTTGGCCTAGTGGCTTCAGGTTCTAGTGAGGTCGTAGGTTCGATGTCTCGGCTGTGCACTAATGGACTTGCTATGTGCGCATTTAATCTTCGTTCGAACGGTGAATGGAAACATCGTGAAGAAACCGGCTAGACCCAAAAAGTCGACGGCATTCGTCAGGCACAGAAGGCTGAACACCTGCCTATTAGATTAACAAATGATCATAAAACAGATACAAAAATCTGATGCCCAGACCTCAAAAAGGTTGTAGCGTCATTGATTGATTTATTTCATTCTAATAGATCGCTCCAAATTTGAGGTAGTCCTACAAAGTCATCTTATTAGTTCATAATTGTAATTGGAAACGTAACACCTATCATACAATATTTATAAAACATTCAGAGATTTAGACTATACCGTGAAAGTTTTTATTGAATTAAAAAAAAAGATTTTAATTAACTGTTCTATCACGATCATTACTCCGAATGCCATAATCAAGATTACCAGTAACCTTACGCTATAAACGTCGATGAGTAAAAACTTGTTTCTATTCATATGCTAATATCACCTCCATCATAAGATCACAATTGCCGTGTTTCCACACCCGGAAACAGGTGTTGTTATGCGGATTGCGCTGGAGATGTAGTATGTACAGCCTTGACACGTTTAATTATTTAATGGACGGTAATTGCATTTGTTAATTACGAATCACGTTCAATGATTATATATAATATAAAAAGCTTTACAAAAGAACCTTAGTTGGATGACTTAAATTGGTTACATCTGCGTAGAATGTGTATTAAAAGGCTAAGCTTTGCGTAAAGTAGGAGACCTAATTTTTGTAAATACAACAAAAGACACACGAAGTATTTGACGCTAAAATCGACTTAAAACATAGTATGGGAAGCTTACTTTACGTATAGTACGTATTTTTCGAACAGAAACGTAATGTTGTCGAAATAGTAGTTAAAGACACGACACATGTGGTCTTTAAATCAATTATCACTGAAATAGGCCCTTTCCTCTATTAGCTATACATTAGATTGCAGCTGCAACTAACGAAAACCAAAGATTAGAGGTGCGCAGTCGTTATTTACTTCGATTTCTTAACGCATAAGTAGGACCTGTAACAGTTTATGTTACGACATGTCTTTTGAAATCTATATCACCAAAGTACTGTCCAATTAATTGTTCTTTATTGATGTAATAGTCTTTGATTTACGGGAGATCACCACGATAGTCTCTCGCGGGCCCTGACTGGTTTAAAACTCTTATATAATGTAATAAGTTTGGGGTTTATTTAAATTACAAAGTTTGAAGCGTCATATGAATCGACTCTGCTTAACAATTACAGAGTTATTGCCGCAATATTCAATGAATTTTGTATCAACATTCTTGACTCGTTTAATTAGAGCTTCCTCATCCACCGATGGCAATAATGCACGCATAAATTGACATTGTTCGCAATTTAAATTCATCTCGTCTTGTTTGTATTTCTAAACATGCAATGCATCTACATGATGAGCAACCAGTTTATAATATAAGCTTCAGCTGAGATGTTTACGCAATATGTTTCATGTTTTTCTCTAGAATCATCGCAATTAAGCTTTATAAATCACACTACATTATGTAACATTATATACTACTACAACAGTATATAGTTTCAAGCGGCTAATTCCTTAGTTATAGAGAGATTTTAATCTATTTTCGTAAATAAATCTCTTTTGAATGCCAATAAATATAAGATATTGGATTTCATAGAAATAATTAGATTAGATAGAAGATTATAGATTGAATATAAAAACACTACTGAAAACCAGGAACATAATGAAAAAACTTAAAAACTTTTTATTATTTCCGACCTATTTACTTGTTATGTTTTCGGAAGTATGTAATACAAAGCTAAAGTTTTCCCTTGACATCCGAGTTATAGAGATTCCACTGTTTTATCGCACGCTGTATACAGTATATATGAAAATACTGACTGTATTTTGTTTTTCTAACCAATACCAACATAGCAACTAAGATGTAATTGTTACTAACGCTTATTAAATCTACATATGTATGTAATCTAAAATTAATAACTTATTATTATGTAAACGTGTATTTAATTGTGCCAAATATTGACTTCCCATTAAGTATAATATGAATACTGAATCAACACTCTGTAAGACTTAAATTTTTTAAGTCTAAATATTTGTTACGCCATATATCCAAGTTTTGCGACAAATAACCATGGTGTTAAGTGGACCATTATCGTCGCACTACATTGTATTTGTATTGCAATAGCGAATCCAAAGCGATGCTTAGCCACAATGCATTTCCAAGGGGTTTTGCAATGTCTCGAGGCCAGCCATCCGTCAGACTCGATCACGATCCTGTGCCATCGTGAGCAACATTAAGCCTTGCCAAACGCTTCCAGTACAGTGGAACTGCTACGCGAATACAATAGAAATGCAAATATATAGTTTAAAAAGTGACTTCAAACAAGAACACTAATTTTTAATTTAGTTCTAAATTTAAAAATACGATTGCCATCAAACCATTTATGTATGTGATTCTAAACTCTCTGAAAAGTATCTCAAAAGATTTTCGATGTAAGTGGAGCTTTTGATACTTGCAATTTTCACGTAAGTTCTAAAAGAAGTTTGTTTAAATATGTGATGTGAACTTAATAAATAAATTCATATTAAAAAGAAACTGTAATCAGAACAGATATAGAATTAAAACCACAGACTAAATACACCTTTACCGTCAAACTTCAGTCGCGTAATGACATATGCGCTGACCCCGAATCATCGAATCGAATGCGATTTATCGAAGTTCCACTCTGCCATAATTATCACCGTACGAAGGATCTCATTACACACTGACAGTATGACACGCATTGTTCGAGACGTCCTACTTTCAATACGATGGGGCAAAAACATATTTCAACAGATGTTCACTTGTTTTGTTTATAAAAACAGTCTAGGCCGTGGAAAAATATTGCGAATTAGCCATAAATGGGTACATATTATGAAGTCTATATTTTTTATAAACTAATTAGTTTTCGTAAGAAAGCTGGTTGTTTGTCATAATTGTTGTCTACATATCTCAAAATAACTTCATCATATAGGTAGCCAAGTACACTAATGAACGTCAACAGAAAAGATGTTAAATTTATTCTAAATTTACATTTACTACCAGTTCGCAAGTCAAGGGCGTAGAGCGGGTAAAGAAGAATATAAAAAAAGAATGTTAAAACATACTATTTCAGCTTATCAAGAACATGGTTTGGTTCTAGTTAGTTCGTTCTATTTCTTTGTATTACGAAATGAAAGAATTATGAGCAATGTCAAATGAATACTTTATGAAACGCATCTTTAAGTTTTAAGCTTTAAAAATCTTAAAACAGTATGTATTTGCCATACTAGTACGGAGTTAATTATATAATATAATTATATAAAAATAAATTGCTTGGCGTAGCAAGGCCTACGAAATCCCGGTTAATTAGGGCAACTATCATTATAGTTATTTACGATAATAATATAATTTAACTTTGTTAAAATAATTAATAGTATTATGAAATTTGTACAGTAATGAACACAATGACTGGTACTCATCATCGTTGGATCGTACTTTGCATTTTAATTCAAATTCTTTGGCAATGCAACCGCGTCTAACATAGCAATGGAACAAAAGAATTTATATTCAGGTCATAGATGACCCGTCATTATTTGCTTTTACGTCCTCATAATCAAGAGAAACTTTTTATGGCTATCACCCACTCGTGTATTTGAAATACTTAAAGCTTAACTCACTTTGTTATGTACAATTAAGTTTAGATTCAGAGTCGAGACTTAGCGGGAACATACTCGTATGTCAAAATCTAACATGTTTTGCAAAGATTTTATTCGGTTGGGGGTCATACTTAGTGCATAGCCTTGACTCTCAATCTTAATGTTTTCATATATTAACTCTATCAATTTCTGTTTTTTGATAAATGATATCAGAAAAAGATTGCTATTTTTTATTTAAATAAATTAAATTTCCAGGCTTTGAATTAAATCCAATTAAAACGGAATGAAGGTAAGTTGCAAAAGAACTGCTATATATTAAACTCGTGAGTTACTGATGTAGTAGTTGCTGGTAACTAGGGCAATTTGTACCAAAGTGTGTACTGGTGTTGCCGTTTATTAGGGAAATGCGAAATGTCAAATAGCAGCATTTTGCAAATGTAAAAAAAATACTTATTCTTACAATTATTAATAATACTTTACTTTGTCAAAATTAATAATGTTTTAATTTCATCCTCATATTTCCGCAGACTTGTATGTTTTTATTACAATTTATTATATCACAAATATTATCGAATTAAATATTTTTGGCGCAAGACAGAGATCATTAATTTAGATACCAAATATAGATAAATATCATCTGTGAAACTATATAATTTGTCATGGCAGTATATTTAATGACTACAGCCCTGCGATTCTGTAACTCACTTTTCGAACTCACACAGCGGTTTTCGCATCAGCGGTCGCTCTCAAATCAGTCGTGAAGCAGTCATTTTAAGTTTGGCATTCTGATAAACAATAAACTACAAGCTCCCACCTTTTCAGAATGCCAAATCATAAAATGACTGCTTCACGACTGATTTGAGAGCGACCGCCGATGCGGAAACCGCTGTGTGAGTTCGACAAGTGAGTTACAGAATCGCAGGGCAGTACATGATTGACTTGTTGTAGAGATCTTTAGAACAGCTTACTTAAGAAATAAACGCCGATACTGACTTGACATATAAAAGACATCAACGCGAGAGATTTTAATTGAGGCACGTTACCTGACAAGATAGACCGTACCTTCAAATAATATATTTAAAAACATAAAATTAAGCTACGAATTATGAAACATTCATTATTGCAAATGAAAAAATACTAAAAGATAAAAAAAGTTTTATTTAAATATCGAATTTTTTTCTTTGCGCGTCTAGGCTAAAAAAAGGTGTATAGAAGAAATAGAAGCGTTAGTAGAAAGCGAATGGAGAAAGAAAGCCAAGGATTCTCTATCTATGGCTTTTTAGAAAAAACTGGAGCAGGCCTTTACCCGTGAAGGGGTTCCGATCAATGGTACTGAAGGAAGTTAGGATATTAGGATAACAAGAAAAAGTGTATATAACAAATGTAATCTAAATGTAAATTAAGAATGAATTTAACATCTTTTCTGTTGACGTTCATAAGTGTACTTGTTTACCTATATGAATAAAGACATTTTGAGTTTGAGTTATAACTGTATATTAAACATTTGTAAAGATAAATAAAAGCGTTATTATTATTAAGCGACTAGAGTATATAAAGACACATGAAGCAATAAGCAAGTAAATAAATTTAATGTTACAGGTCAAGTGTGAATCAAGTCGTTAGGTACATCTTACAAATTTCGCGTGCCGTAATTACATCCACCAATTGTACTATAACGTTCACATAGTTAAAGTGTATTGTTACCCTTGAACTATTGCCCAAGCAAAGAATAATTTAATTTTTAAAGATTAAAATTATATTACTTCTATTTCGACTTAATTTTTTATGCCCAAGCCTAAGGTTAAGGTTAAACGGCTTAAGTCACTAATTAGTTATTAATTTTATTGGTATATCGATTTTGGAAGCCAAGGTCAGCTTTTACATATTTGAATAATTTCGCAACCGGCTTTGACGTTAATTCTAAAATATTTGTCATTTGAAAGTATCTATGGACTTTCAAAATATTATGAAATTTGATTTTAACGTTAGACTAAGTCAAAAGATTCCGATTTAAGTGAAAATAAGTGGCTAAAGGGCTTTATAATTTCAGCAAGTTTGTGTTGTAACCACAGTTTGACATACATACAATTTTCGTTGTTGTCTTTAGAAAGAACTTGATTTTAAGTAGAATGTTTAACTTAATTTATATTAAGTTTTCTACTTATTATAAATATCTTATTTATTATTATGTTAATTCTTAGTCAAGAGACAATTTGATAAAATAATACTATATTCAATAAACTTTAGACTTCAAAATACTGCATCTATTTAATTTCTGTATTCATTTAATTGAACACACATATCAATTGTATTATTGGATCGTAATCCTGGAACTCATTTCCTTTATATTCCTTAAAATAATGACTCACCTTGTATATTGTGAACGGCGGGAAAAAACACACGTACACTTCTGTAATAGCTCGCGGCAGGTTTCGACGATGTCTTTTATAGTGAACGTAGCGGGGATGCGCGGGCGCATGTGGGGACGGTACGACGATCACGAGCTTGGAGCCAACAATATCTGACCTCTGGTCAACGATGCTGGACCAATTATAAGATAATATTGAATGTCATCTGTAATATATGTGTGAAAATCGAATTAGCTGCGTTTTGTTTGTAATTCAATGTTATTTTTATCATAGCTACATAACGACTCGACCGCTTTTGATAAACTTATCGTAGGTTCATCTTCTACGTGCGATAAGTTATAACAGTTATATACAATGTAAAAATCTCCTTCAATTCGTGCTACTAAAAGCACATAAAATGGTTGAAAAAATAAATTTAATCATACGAATAACATTTTCAATTGTTTAATAATGAATAAAAATGTGTATTATATATATGGTAGTTACGTTTTATTATTATTATACCTGCACGCCTAAAAGGCAACCTTCATTATGAAAGCGTCTACGTTCCGGTTCCTGTGAATCCATTCGAAGCGTTTTCATATATAGTTGTTTTATTTGTAATGCTCTTCATATTATAATTTAAGGAGAGCCCCTATTTGTTAAATCCAATATGCTTATGACTTAAGGGAGACACTCGCTATGCCTTCCACAGAGACACCTTGTAATTATAGAAATTCTTTTGTTTAATTTCTGTATTATCTCTTCGTGTATGTTATGTTTGCCTATAAGTGCTTGTGTTGTGTTATTTAATAAAATTAAATAGAGATTTCGCTTTTCGCTTGATACATTATTTGTAGTAAAAGCATATTTATTTTCATACGCAATTTGATTACATTTACAGTTCTATATGTAACTAAGATACGCAAATAATTATTACAACAAAACTGCCGTGTTCATACATTACAATATGTTATATGTTGTAATACCCGTAGTGGATATTATTACTTAAATTATTCTTGTATATCGCAATGAATATATACGTACTTTACGCAAAGCAGATCTTCTAATTTATGTGTAAACAATTATTAATTATACTTAGTCTGGCCATAAATAGTGTAACAATTAAAAATAAACACAATATTACATTTGAATTTGGAATCTGTCATTGTTAAATGATTGTTCATTGAAATTTCTCGTTTTGGCGCCAATACATTGTAAAAAAATTTACCACCAAGTTGCCACGAAGTAGGTATGGAGCCAAATGCAATTTTTAAAACTCTCCATACGCTTGGTATTATTTGGATAAGAAGGGTATTGTTTATCAGAATGGCAAATCGTAAAATGACTGCTTTACGACTGATTTGAGCGCGACCGCCGCTGTGAAAATCACTGTGAGAGTTCGAAAAGTGAGTTTTTTTTTTTTTACAATTCACACCAATTGACCTAGTCCCATGCTAAGCTGGTGAAGCTTGTGTTATGGGTACTAGGCAACGGATATACATACATATTATAGATAGATAGACATATAATTACATATTTAAACACCCAAGACCTAAGCACAACACCAAATGCTCATCACATCGATGTTCGTCTCAGCCGGGGATCGAACCCGGGACCCATGGATTCGCAGTCAGGGGTACTTACCACTAGACCAATGAGTCGTCCAAACACACAGACAGAATCGCAAGGCAAGACTTCACAGTTGAGAATACGATTCCTTTATCAGTGGTTAAAGACTGCTTCCGTTTATAAGATTATCTAATATAATTAATAAAGTCTATAGAACTAAATCCTGAATCATTGTTTTTATCTAACGACATCACTGGCAATCGTACCTCTCCTTAGTTCGGCCACAGCTAAGTGAGTCATTACGAGATTCTCACGAATTCATTAGTTTGATGTTTTACGCCGCTGGTGATCTTGAACTGTTCTCAAAATATACCATTAATAAAATTAAATAAAGCTGTTATATAATCGTATTAATATTCAAATATTTTTACGAGCGCATCGTTAACGAAATTAACACTATGCTTCCGTCTGCAACTCGTTTAGCAAGGGCATAAAACTTATCATTCATATATCTATTTAAATGGCTTGACACATTCTTCGCCGACGCAATTATCTAAAGTGATTCAATACTCCGTAATAAGAGTACAATCGCCGATCGGCGCTGCTTAAAAATACTGGGTGGCGCAAAAGTACTGGCACTAAAGAAAATTTGTTTATTATTTTTATATGACGATAGTTTTCATTCTGTTGTTGAAAATTGTGTAGTGAACAAATGTAAAATACACTGAAAATAAATATGGACCGTTTTACTCCCCAAGAACGTGGAATAATCGTGTCAATGTTCTAACGGAATAATTCATCAGTGATAAAAACACAACGTGAATTTCGTCGACGATTTCCTGCAAGATCACCCGATCTGACGAGTCCAGAATTCTTTCTTCGGGGTTTATTGAAATCTCGGGTGTATGTGAACAAGCCACAGACTCTCACAGCTCTAAAAGAAAACATTCATCAAGGAATAAGGAACATATCGCAGGAAGTATTACGGCAAGTTATGCAAAATGTCTAAAATATGGCTCAAATGTGCATCAACTCTATCACCATTTAAAAGACATCATCTTTAAATCCTAATGGTACGAAATTTAATGGCACAAATATACATTTAAAAAAACCTAAATCTAGTTTTCTAATTTAGAAAAAATGTTATAGCTAAACCAAATAGGGTCTTTACTTTTGCGCCACCCAGTATATCTTTTATTTCTTTTACTTGTACCAGTCGAGAGAGATTGGCAGTCGTTCCAGCGTTCGTATTTCAAATTGTAAGTCATAGATAGTGCTAGATCTCGACTGTGTATCTGAGGGCAATTATTATTTTTTTGGATTCATCAACGCCCTGACTGTATTGGGAATCACGAACATAATATTATATCGTTAGAAAATTATGTGAATATTTAAAATCGTGTCGTGATTGACGGACATTGCCGTATCGACGTATAACTACATGACACCGGAACTATTTTACAAAACTATATATACCTATAAAACTTCTATTCGGGTGACATCTAAACCTATCTATCTATAAATGAATTGCTGTTCTAAAACTCGAGAATAGCTTCACCGATTTGGCTAATTGTTAAACTGGATCATTAATTAGCGGGATGCCTTTTTCTAAATAAATGTAATAATAAGTTTTGACACAAATATGTAACGCGTGTGATACAAAGTTCACAAAGTCATCTAGTATATAGTCCGGGATCTATATCTAAACAACGAGCCGGAATTGCTACGACTCGTATTTTACCACGCTATCATTTATACATAACAAAACTACGTAACAGTTACGATTTTTAACCTTTTAAAATGTCCTTAGAAAGGTCAATACTACCTATAAAAATGTTATAAAATACTTATTATTTTAATATGAGGAAGAGATTGTAGTTCAGGGATAACAGCTTATATGAACGTAACAGATTCCTCTGGTCGATGATCTCAATTTAGTGTAATTAAAATAACTTAAGTAATCCACAATTAACTTGGACATTTCGTACGCATCAGGAGCTTAACTTAGTGCGATAAGTTTGAATAGTTTGAGTGACACCGATTTGAAATAATATTTAAATTATACTCTACTCTTAAAAAACGTTATTATAAAATAGTTTTTTTCTACTGCCCTACCCGTGGAATGGTTCTATGTACTTTTTCTTGTATAAATTCACTTCATTTAACATTTCACTATGTCTAATTTTTGTTGCCATCACACCACGATAAATATTTTATGTAAACGTTGTACAATAAAAAAAATATATATACGTTTATAATCTTCGTAAGAATGAAATAATATGCTTTTTGGATTAAATTTTATCACGTTGAAGTATCATTTTAATATTAAGTGATTTCCATGAAGTTTTTAAATCGATGTGATACGACTTTAATCGAACGATTATTGTTTTTACGATATTTTTTCTGCTAAATGTTGAGGTGACTCATTTAATAGAATATATTTTTCATTTCATAGAACTTTGGATAGGTAAACAATTTTTGTTATTACGTTAATAACTGACGGCCACATTTTGGCCATGTAATCGAATAGGCATACGTATTTTATTTGTTTTTTGAGGACGAATGTCTTGCTACATTTACATGCAGTTTTTCCAGGCTGTCTCCATTGTTTGATACACTATCATTTCATCTATCTATATCTATATTATTATACTAAACGTCATAACCCTCGCTTAAATATCAGGCTTTATTTTCACACATCACAATAGTATGAATGTTATAAACAAACAAACGTGGCTAACAATATTGGGATATTATAATGATGAGCAATAAATACGAATTGTATTTATTTAATTTAAATATTAAATCGATTCAAAGGAAACAAACGGATCCTTAGCGGGATCTCCGGTTCGTAATGATGTCTTCACACTAAAAAATCTAATGCTTTATTGTATCTTCGTAATAAACGTGATGTAGGAGATCATGAATAGATATAACTTGCTTATTGTTGCTAAAATACAAGGTCAATATTGCAACTGCACTTTCAAAACATTACACCAAAGTAGGGTTGTTTGACTTTTTATCTTTGGCTAATTAAGCAACTAATAATTGCTACATGATTTAGTCGAACCGGAATCTATCGGTTCGTACCTGAAGAGAAGGCTTTTAAACTGGACGTATAAATGTGCTTTTAATTATGTGAATTCGCTGATATAATTTGTCATACAATTTCAAGTAAAAAGGTTTATTTTTAGCACAATATAATGATGTCACCCATTAGGTTAACTCTGTCCGTATTTCTCGAACTGGGGATTTTTGTGATTGGCGTAATTCGGATTTATTATTGTTCCAGTTTCTCTTGGTTTTTAAATGCAATGGTGTTACAACCTTTCTAAGATTTCTATGTCATCAAAAGATCATTAGGTCTTTTTAATAGGCAAGGAGGTGGTCAGACACGGAAGTCTAAGTCTAGTCGTCGACCTTTTGAGCCTAAGATTTCCTCACGATATTTTCTTTTACACTTTAAACAGAAAATCCATTGGTCAATCAATCAAATTCACAACAATCCAAATCCACAGGCGGAGTTCGAACCTACGACCACACAGGCATGAGAGTCGCACGCTGAACCACTCAGCCAACACTGCTCTTTTGATTTTGTAAGTTTTACGTATTTATATTAGTTTAATACGTAGCAACATAAACAGTAGAAATATGCATTCTACTGTTTATGTTGCTACGTAAAACTAATCCTTGTTCATTTTTCCTTCAGACGTCTGGAAAAAAAGCTTATTTTTTCCATCGATATTATTATTTTTATTTATCAAAATTGCATTGTGATTTCGTGTCATTTTGTGTATAATAATTATGGGATCGATAAAATAATTGAAAACTATTTTAATCTAAAGTTCATTGGTATTATAAAAGATTCTTAAATTGTTATTCACTACTAGTGGCGAATACCAATTTATTTTTGCATTTCGATTCAAGTAATTCATATTGTTTTGGTCGGTCGTGTATTTTAAAACTACAATCCCACGATGTAAATGTAAAACAATAGGCGTTTGGCAATTGTTTTCAAATAACTATAGTATGCAAACACTTGACGATTGTTAGATACCATACATACTTTTTATAGAAATTATCAAAGAATGTACGAGATTTCCTCCCCGATTTATCCAATTATAACTGACATTTTACCCTTTTATACCATGTATTTAATTAACGTAGTTGTGATGAATGGTAAAACATAATTTTATATTTCAAGATGGCACTTGAGGAGTCCACAATCTCGGGTGCCATACCCGGTGTGACCTATATTTTCATAAAAAGTTGTTATTTCGGGATACATTAAAATCTTATGGGTACATTACTTAATAATTTCAATTGTCATCTAAAGAAATATTTGTCCTAAAAAATGGAGAATTGACTTGACTTGTATAGACAACTATAGCATTGAATTTATAGTTTTTTGCTCACGCAGAATGAGTGAAACGGAACGACATATGTCAAAATATAAATTATTGTTTTACCTTCTTGCTAATAAAAATTGTCAGTGGTATGTATATGTACTGTAGTAAATTGTCCATGACTGCATAATTCGGATCCGTTTTGAAACTTCGTTGGCACGTAACGTTGCCTTGAAGATCACACGACGAGCCGGTAATAAGCTCTCATTTTTTAAGCGAATTCCTTAAATAATAGCCAAATTCCACTGAGGACGTTTTTATGTTTACTCGTATCTAAAGTCACAATTTTGTCTAATCATTAGACCAATACATCAATATATAAAAACGTTTTAACAGCTCTTTAAACTACAGAACTTTAACTAACACTTGATCAGTTAGTTAAGATTATACGTAGATAAAACCAAATTATTACCTGCAATGGTAAATTTTCCCGCCTACATAGCAAAGTTGTATTGTTAATTTAAAATTGTAGATATACTTATGTTGCAATAAATGGTGGCAAATAATATGAACTGTAATGGATACATTGAGTTGCTATTTGAAAATTTTGTTATAATTTTTATCGTGTGATTACTGCAAATAAATTTGGAAAAACCAAAGTTGTATGTGGTTTCTATAAGTAGAAATCGTCATTACCCGGATCTTCGAATAATCCTTCAAGTTAAATTCTTTCGCCTACTTCTATCGTTTATAATAACAAAACCCGTGTCATCAAGTCTTAATAGTCTGCCCACGTTGTGATTGTCAAAGGACTATAAAAATAATTGCGATAACCTTACTATAATTGCCGGTTACTATTGAACATCTGCACCTGTTTATCTTAAACTGCTCAAAGGCTTTGATATCATTTGCGGTTTGGTACGAGGTCAAAGGGAGCGCTAGAACATTTTGTTCGGAAATCCGTTAAAACTACTTTAGGTTTAAAATATCAATTGCTGGTAGGTAAGGTTCAGGTGTATTTTTTCTCATCCTCACGGCCGTATTGTGAGTCATCCATTACATCGCTAATGGTAAATAAGTTAATTATGTAAAACATATAAACGGTGTAAAATCGCTAAGTTTAAGGCCTGGTAAGTTAACAGCTGATTAAAGCATTTGAATTTTGGTAAGTTAACAGCTGATTAAACCTTTTTTTGCTTCTGATTGAATCTTGAGTAAAAAAAAACCAGTGGCGCTACAACCTGTAGGTTGGCTTCAGATTTATGTATCTGTTCTTAATTTTTTTAAAGACGCAGTTAGATGATAAGCCTGATACACGCCGTCGATTTTTAGATCTTAGGCATTTCAGTTTCCTCTCGTTTTCCTTCACCGTTCGAGCGCGTGTTAATTATGCATATAGAAAGAAAATTCTATTGGTGGACAGCCGTGATTTGAACTAATAGCCTGCTCGGATCTTGGGTAAACTTATTTATATTTTTGATAAATGATAATTCATTCTTTACAAACATAGTAATTATAAAAAGAAAATTAAAACGAATTCAAAAAGTTTGGTCTCTGTGGAAGTGTACCTTTAACGCTGGCGGCATTTCCTCGCTGCATTGCGATACTTATTCGTTGAGCGAGGAAAGCACCAGCTCTGGGATCACCGGTACTATCTGCCCGGCGCTAACTTAAATATTTAATTAACGCCTGTGAACAAAATCAAAGTTGGAGGGAAGTCTCTTATATTTGAGCCGTAATAAAATAAATAAATTGATTAAGTAATAACTGTCTGATAACGTGTGTTCAAATTGGTCCGTTTTCGTTCGCACTATTAGCAGAAAATTGTGTAATGTGTGTAATGTGCAAAAAATGCGATATTGTTTTTAAATAAACATTACATATAATCGACACTACGTACATGTGCTATATATACTACGGTTCGTAGCTATTCTGTAGATATTGCGGACTGTTTAAAGGCCTCGTATATGATGTTGGTAGATCTCACTTATGAAAAGAAAATTGTTTAATTTAATACAATCAATCAAGCTTGCGTATTTACAAGTTCAAAAGTAATCCTTCATCCGTAACATTACGGTTCATAATTCGGTCTATTAAAACCATATTTGCATATCAAATATAAATCAAGCTATATTGCAAAATAATTTGCACGAGACGACCTTATCAAGTCCGAAACAAAAAGGATTGGACTAATCACAGGGTCAAGGAACGGTGAATTGCGTAAGCTTTGGGCGGTTATAAGATAAAGGTCGATTGAAGGGGTCGTGACTCGAGACCGTTGGTGCTATTAATGACACGAAGCTCCATTTCAACAATTACTAACTGGTTTTCTAATGTTTGTTACATATTTCACATCGCTAAATGCGATTTTGTTGAATTTTGGTACATGTTCTATTTCTAATATTATTATTATGTATATAAACACAGTAGCAGCTTAATAAGCTGATGCGATTTTGAGATTTGGAGAAACTATACTGTTTACACTTTCCGGAAGCCTATTCTAGTCGGCCACTACTCGGTTTGGGAGAAAGTTCTTTAGGGAATTTGTGTTATGTTGAGTGGTCTTTAGTTTTAAAGAACTACGCCTCAAATGTATATTTTCACTAAAAATAAAGAGCTTCTCAATTCCTGGAACATTATAGTAGCCTTTGAGGATTTTATAGGTTTCAATAAGATTTCCTCTTAATCTCCTACTTCCTAAATCAGTAAGGTCAAGTGCTTTCAGACGCTCATTATAAGATTTCTTCCTGAGTGACCTGATCATTTTCGTGGCTTTTCTTTTCAAGCATACTCTGATAGTAGTCTAATGTAACATTTATATATCTTTGAGAGTGTTCTTGGTGAAATGATTTTCTCATATCATAATATGTCATAGGTATTTTTATATATTTTTTAAATAATTTAATGGTATAAAAGATTGCAATATTGTACTAAAAGTTACTGTTACAATTTTGCCCTATTACGACAAAAATCCTTCAAAAAATATTTTATTGTATATTCTGTAACAGACAAATGTTTAGTGCCAGAAATTGGAATATCTCTGTTAGAAATAGAATTTACCATTTTACATAGATAACTAAAGTTTAAAAGCCAATATAACGTTCATATGTCTTAATAAACACGCTTTATTAGTCCAATTTTATGATTTTTAAGTGAAAATTATAAAACTGCCCCAACATTTGCGTGCTTAAAAGATGACATGACATACGACTTAAAATTTACATAGTTGAATGAATTTATTCATTATTTGTAGCACACTAAATAGACTAAAATCACGTAGATTGTCAAATTTTTTAATAATTACTATACCTATTAGACCACAAGCCCATGAACAAAAAATACCTGTGAAATGACCCAACCTGAATTACGCTTAGAAGGCTGTTACTATATCTGAAAATAGCTCTGAGCACTATGCCGTCATTTCTGAGCGGTACATGTGAGTACGTGAGTGAATGGACTTTCTCATGTACAATGGGGGAATTTCGACTAATTATTAATGTACGGCTTTGTTATAAGTGTATAGATGATTAAAAATAAATGTCGAAAAACCTAGTGCCGTACAAAAGTGATGGTGCCGGAAGTCGGTGCAAATTTTTAATTCGACGACAGTTGCAGAAGCAATATAGGTCATTTATTACTGTACGGCATTTGTGTCATTCCTTTTGGACACATATACAGATACTTTACCCGTAAACGCCGTACATATTTCCAGCGGAGCGGTCGAAAGCCAAGGGTCGGAACCCTACCCCTACACCCATATACCCTAAGGTCATTGTAAAATGTACGGCAACATGTTCAAAATATTATTTAACACGGACAATAATGTTTTATAATTATGCCGTCCAAATATTATAGTTAATATTTGTGTAATTAAATATTTATCGAAATTTCAGGATTTACCAAGTTCTTACTGCTGTAAGATCAGAGAATAATGTACGGCAACTTGTTTTTTTACATAATGTTACTAAATATTACCGTTGTACATTATAGCCGTTAATATAACATAAAATCACGTAGATTGTCAAATTTTTTAATAATTACTATACCTATTAGACCACAAGCCCATGAACAAAAAATACCTGTGAAATGACCCAACCTGAATTACGCTTAGAAGGCTGTTACTATATCTGAAAATAGCTCTGAGCACTATGCCGTCATTTCTGAGCGGTACATGTGAGTACGTGAGTGAATGGACTTTCTCATGTACAATGGGGGAATTTCGACTAATTATTAATGTACGGCTTTGTTATAAGTGTATAGATGATTAAAAATAAATGTCGAAAAACCTAGTGCCGTACAAAAGTGATGGTGCCGGAAGTCGGTGCAAATTTTTAATTCGACGACAGTTGCAGAAGCAATATAGGTCATTTATTACTGTACGGCATTTGTGTCATTCCTTTTGGACACATATACAGATACTTTACCCGTAAACGCCGTACATATTTCCAGCGGAGCGGTCGAAAGCCAAGGGTCGGAACCCTACCCCTACACCCATATACCCTAAGGTCATTGTAAAATGTACGGCAACATGTTCAAAATATTATTTAACACGGACAATAATGTTTTATAATTATGCCGTCCAAATATTATAGTTAATATTTGTGTAATTAAATATTTATCGAAATTTCAGGATTTACCAAGTTCTTACTGCTGTAAGATCAGAGAATAATGTACGGCAACTTGTTTTTTTACATAATGTTACTAAATATTACCGTTGTACATTATAGCCGTTCATTATAAATGGTAACAAATAAAAATATTATGATAAAAAATATATGAAATTTCCGAAATTTAGATGACTTTTCAAATGCTCCTAGAGTAATATGGGGAGTAATATTTTCAAAGATTATTGTTATTTTATATGTAACAAATATAAATAAACAAAAAAAACCAGATGCCGTACATTTTACTCCAGATTATTCTTTACAGCTGATAAAAACTTCGACGACGTTTGAGGTGTCCCTTAAGGTCATTAATAACTGTACATATCTGAGTATATTACCATAAGGCTGTAAAGTATATTTACAGCCTTATCGTACCAGCAGAGAGAGGTAAAGGAAAAATATTTTTAACAAAAATATATATAATACAGGGCGTCCCAAAGTTATGAGACATGAAGGGAAAGTACCTTAAATATCGCAGATAGGGTATTTTACTAATAGAAGACTTTATGTTATTTATAAAAGTTAGTAATTCTGCATTCAAAGATTTTTTTAAAACTACTTGCCTCGTCTGGAAATCGAACCGGCTTAAATTAAAAAAAAAAACACCCCTACTTTTATGATGCCAATCGAAAGAATGGCCAAAACCTAATAACTTTTCTAAAGTAACAGACTCGTAGGGGATTTTTTTAGGCCGAATACGATAGATAATGTTTTTAATTTGATATAAAGATATATTCACGCTGTTCCTTTCTTTTAAAATACTATGTTACTTAAGAAGAGTTATTAGTTTTTGGCCATTCTTTCGATTGGCATCATAAAAGTAGGGGTGTTTTTTTTTACATTTAAGTCAGTTCGATTCCCAGACGAGGCAAGTAATTTTTAAAAAATCTTTGAATTCAGAATTAATAACTTTTAAAAATAACATAAAGTCTTCTTTTAGTAAAATACCCTATCTACGATATTTAAGGTACTTTCCCTTCATTTCCCATAACTTTGGGACGCCCTGTATTGGTAGGCGGTGGTAGCGGACTATCGAAAGTGTACGGCATTTATCTTTTATTGAAGATTGTCTAAAGTATTAATAACCTGTGTTATTGCCGTACAGATAAAAGTCACCGGAAAATGACTCTTTTCTGAGAAAAGTAATTTACCCCATACACCTATGTGTTCCACAAAAAATGTACGGCATGCTGGAAAATGTTATCTATTTGTGAAGTACTCTCAAGATTATTTAATTTTATGTTGATTCATATCATCATCACCTATATGCTAATCAGACATATATTGCGATCCTTGGCTTTCGACCGCTCCGCTGGGAATATGTACGGCGTTTACGGGTAAAGTATCTGTATATGTGTCCAAAAGGAATCACACAAATGCCGCACAGTAATAAATGACCTATATTGCTTCTGCAACTGTCGTCGAATTAAAAATTTGCACCGACTTCCGGCACCATCACTTTTGTACGGCACTAGGTTTTTCGACATTTATTTTTAATCATCTATACACTTATAACAAAGCCGTACATTAATAATTAGTCGAAATTCCCCCATTGTACATGAGAAAGTCCATTCACTCACGTACTCACATGTACCGCTCAGAAATGACGGCATAGTGCTCAGAGCTATTTTCAGATATAGTAACAGCCTTCTAAGCGTAATTCACGTTGGGTCATTTCACAGGTATTTTTTGTTCATGGGCTTGTGGTCTATATGGCTTTATGCTATTTCGCTTAATATATTAAATACCTCACGAACTGTACAAGTGGCATTGACAGCCGGTGATCTAAATTTCTGTGTACTCGATGTAAATGACATCTCAAGGCACGATTACTAATATGTGCTTCGTGATGCGCGGGATTCACTAAATGATAATTTTTGCCCGTCGCTTGGTAATTAGTTTGTAAGTAGAGCACTCAAGTGCCTGCATACCAAATATATTTATTCCAACTATGTACCTAATATTATGTTATAGAATAGGTAAGGAAATTGACCTGATTGGAAGTTTTAGCCCATAGACAATCACGATAATCATCGAACGACACATAAGATCACTTCAATTTAGACTTACATGAATGAGTGCGTGAATAATAGTTTATTATCTTTACATGAGACGTAGATTAATAAAAGACATTTATTACAAAAGCATTTATTTCTTACCATAAATAAAAATTAACAATAATAAACATAACTTAAATCCTACTTACGTAGTAAACATTCTTAACTTTGGGTGTTATTAACACCTGTCGGGTTCACTTTACACGTAATTCTATACGATTCGACCATTTTCACCGAATCCCTGACTAAAACCATAGATCGTATCGTAAAGGAATGCGTAAAGCACAGACTACCATCACACAAAGACGTCACGAAACTGAGATATAAGCGATAATGTGTGTTATCTGTGCGCGATTTTAACTTCATTTCCACCCGTCCGGGGAGCGTCGAACCCACATTCGTACAACCTATAAATTCGAATTCCTCCATAGTAACATCTTTATTATCCTCATTTCTGATGCAAACCCGCCAATTCTGTTTGGCCCCAGCCGTGAATTTCACTTTTCGTATGTCGTTGTCCAAACTGACGTTGAAATGAATGATAAGGTTACCACACTTTCGGTTCACGAAAAGATCGCTTTTGTATAGAATGAGGTTTTCTGGTTCGACGAATTTCACTTCGGGAACGCGTACACGAAACTCTTGGCATACGTTTTTCGCGATGTTAAGTATTTTTATGGCGTGATTGTTTGTGTCGGCTATATATAGGTATTTGCCGTCTTGGCTGACCGATAGGCCGGACGGTTCGTTGAATTTTGCCGGGTCGGAGCTTTCGATCATTGTTGGGGAAATGGTTGTGACCTTCTGAGGGCCGATGTCGACCTTTTTTATTTTATTATTGTACGTGTCAGCGATATAGAGGGTTTTGTTCGCTTCAGAGTACGCGACAGCTAGTGGATGTTGGAGTTTTGCTTCAACGCCGATTTCGTCCACGTCTCCATACGCGAACAGATTCTGTAAATTACATGTATAAGTGAAATGAAAAATAAAATCAATATTATTTTTCTGGACTCGAATTCGGTCGAGGCACAAGTGGGTGAAGTAATTTTTTTCTTAATTACCTTAATATTCTGGCAACATTTTATAACAACAACATAATACAACTATATTATATACTTATACTATAGATATACTTCCTTTTTATATCTTTACTATACCATAAAATATATACTGCCTCTGTGGCTGGTTCGATTTTACCAAAACATAAACAACATTTAAGTTAACGTATCTGTTTTAGCATATGGTGTGATAATAAATATAGTTACCAATGGATTTCTATCGCCCCCGCAAAGTGTGGACACGTGTCCACTCGCGAGCGCCAGTCTACGAATTGAAGAGCTCTCCGAATCCGCTATGAATACTTCTGGACTACCCACTTTTAACAGAAAACAAACACATAAATGTTGATAAAATATAACAATAAAATAATCAGAGTAGTTGGCTTATGGAAAACCGGCATGCCAAAAATAAAATAAAAAACCGTGATGAACAATGAGAAATCGTCATGTGTCAGGCACAAAAGGCTGATCTTCTTATCTATTAATAAAAAAAAAATGTGCGTGTACTAGTTTACACACGTTAGAAGTGAAACTTCTTTATGACCTTATTTTTCGAAAAAATATCTATAATATGCAACTTTACAGATATTTAAATAAAGATAGTTAAATAAAGTTAAATTAGATAAAGTTTAACAAAAGGCTTTTAATATCACAGACTTGAATACAAATAATACAATTATTTCATTTTATTTTTACCTTATTACCACTAAGATTATTACAGAATTTCATAAATTGTAATAGAATTTTTAGTATCATTGTTATCGTTATTATACATTTTTGTTATTAATGGTTTAGAATCTCTTTGAATCAACCCTGGTAGGGACAAGAAAAAGACCCGCGTAACGGTCAAATGTGACGCGTAACCGAAACATGTGACGCGTAACCGAAAAATGTGACGCGTAACGAAAAAATGTTACACAAAAAAATTTTCCAACCCCGATAAAGAAGTTTCACTTCAAAAACGAAGGCCGATTTCTTTCGTTACTAAACAAATAGTCCTACCATTTTTGAGCGTTAGTCCCGAAGGTTGAGCGAAGGCGGCAGTATGCGGGTACGCGCTGTTTCTAGCTGCTTCCGCGCCCGTACCCGCTATACGTACGCATGTACCTGTAAAAAAAATATGGGGGTGATTTTATTATAAATACACTTATAAACGTTTAAAAGATACTAAATTTACTTTTATTTATGGATAAACAATATATGTATACTAAACTAAAATACAAAAAAAAAGACATACAATTTTTTTTTACACATACAAAAGAGAAATTACATAATTTAAAAAATTAAATTTAGTAATGGAAAAATCATTGGTTTAACAGCAACAACGGAAATTTACTGCCAGTTCTCAAAAGGCATTATTACATATTTATTACTGTATTACAAGATGCTTTTAAGAAGCAACCATACATCTTACTCCAAAACACATGTGATATATCCCTATTAAATGGTGAGGGGTCCAATGGCTGGCCATGCGTAGTACTCGACTTGTGGTGTCTGATCGGAATTGGGTAGGTGTATATTGTTTATGTATTAATTATTTTCGGCCTCGTTTCTACTTGTTACTACGTGTTTGTGTGCCATCGCGTCTTGATGGCTTTTAATTATGTATACAATAATTAACTGCTTTAATATGAAGAGCATGATGTCATGGTTGCATGTACGAATTATTTTGTAAAAAAAATAACCTGGCGATTTAAAGGAGTGACGGAGAATTTATCGCCACTTCTCGTCCGTTACAAGCCCTTGATTAGGCAGTAAATTGTAAATTAAGAAGCGTTATTTGTTTTAATTTACGATATTAATTGTAATTAAGTGACATAAATATTTTGATTTTGAAACATAAAACTAAAAACGGACCAACGTCTAGCCTCTGTATTAATTAATGTCCTAAAACCCCCATGGGCACAGTGAGTTTCGTTGTTTTTTTTTATATTGAAGTCGCCAGGAATCGAGCCCATTATACCACAAAGCCATTAAAATATATTATAAATATGCACTCATGGCTTATAACCGTTCCAACCTTTTCCGAGCCCAAATTTAAAACTATTGAACAGTTTAGAGATTTGCAACATTAATAAACAATCAAAATTATATAACATTATTATGAATTGGTACAGACTTGTTGCAAAGGTAGGTATTATTCTTCCTAAAACTTATTATTATTATTAGATTTCTTAAAATTATTTAATTTATACTACCTTCCGTGTATGTTTTGTACTTCCACCAAATAGTGTTGTCAAGGAACAGCGCCCAAATTTGATGCGATCCTGCGCAAGCTATTAACACCACTCGGCGACGCTCATCTTTTTTCTCCTTGTCTTTTTCTATATACATATAAACAGTTTCATCTATTCAAATCAAAATACGTTTATTCAGTTTAGATGCGTCTTAGCGCATGCTTATGAGTGTCAAAATTCGCGAAAGAGTAAGACTACGCTACGCTATCCATTATTGAAAAGTAATTTATCATATTCATTTCATATATTTTAGATTCCAGTAAATTAATATTAAACTTTAGAGGGAGATTGTAAAACGATTTGAGTGCGACAATTTTCAAAGGCGCCCAAATAGACTTAAGTACAAACTTACGATCTATCCATAAGATCTTAAGTTTAATAAAGGCATAAAACATCCAATTTCTAGAAAGAACCAACGAGTCCAGTATTAAATCTTTCTTAGGAAGTTAGTATTTTGCTAAACTTTGAATTATTTTTTATTCATACCATTTCCAGTATTTTCTTTGTTATCAACTGCAGGCGTGGGCAACGCCATTGATGGTCTCACTGACATGTCCATATCTGGGGTCGTATAGAGTATTATGTCCCACGGGGACGATAGAGCTTGCTGACCGAGGCATTTGCCACCTGCATTGTTGTTGAGATAAAAAAAAAATGTGTAATCAGTGTTGATTTCAGGAAGAAAAATAATTTATTGTATGGGGCTGTTCAAGTATTACGTAGGCAGATATACTGCAATTTATATCCCCTTAAAAAATAATTGCATCCGGTAATAATAATAGAAACAAGGGCTAATAAAACTTCAATTGAAAGGGGACAGAATACTGAAAAAAAAAACGAGTGTAGGGTTTCAGAGATAATGGCCGACTGACGACAACCGGAAACGAGAGCCTACCAAATGGCAATTATATCAATAAGATATAGTCAAGTAAAGTAAGACATTCAGTAAAATAGGAAGTGATATTTTCTTTTAAATATAATTACTATTACTAACGATAACAACAAAATTTAACTTGTAGTATGGCTGACGCACAAACCGAGGCGAAGAAATGGGAAAGAAGAAGGGGACATAAATGACAATGACATACCTTGATCACCCGTCTCCGCCTGTTTCCCAATACCAGTGAGCAGTTCCACTGAATTCTCGTCCAAGTGAATCGCTCTTATAGCGTGGTTGTTGGTATCGCAAACCAATAGTACAGAGCTGGAGAGCCAGCATAAGCCTTGTGGCGAGTTGAATCTTGCCACAGAAAGCTCTAGAAAGTATATTAATAAATACAATGGTGCATTAAGGGAGCAGATACCAACGTTTAAGACTTTTTGTTTAGTTATTATTACAAATTATCTAAAATATGTAATAAAAATATAAAATTTGTTACTTAACAAATTACATGCTATCTTAAGATAAGAAAATACAATAATAACATAATAAAGATGGTGAACACTTGCATACTTCTATATTAGAATATAAACTAACCTCCATCTTTCAGTCCAGGCTCTGAGTCACCAATAACTCTTAAAATAATTCCCAAGCAGTCAGTCAATAAAATTCTGTGATGACCTGTGTCAGATATTGCCAGGTATGGCTCATCAGCTCTTCCACGATAAAATGGATTTAGCGCTATCTAATGACAAAATAGTTTAAAATATATTAAAGAGAATACAAATAAGATTTTATGACACACAAGGCACATATACTTGATGTTTTTTATGTTTTTATCATAAATTATGCTCTAGAAATATAATTATACTAACCTTACTTGGATAGGAAAGTATACTATTTTTCGCCTTTAAATGCTTTGATGGAGCCATAGGTATTGGTGCATAACTAATTGAGTTCAAACTATTAAAATGATTTATTAGAGCTCCAACATACCACTCCAGCTCTTTTCTGTGCCCTTCTCCAGTTAGAATAAACACTGGTTTGTTTTCTGGGCCTGAAAGGCAGTTCATAGTATTATTTAAATGAGTGTCTCTAATGTGTAGAGCTAATATTTTACAGTATATTACAAAATCTCTCATTTGTTTGAGTATATTATATTTTTTGTTTATAGGCGATGATCTGATCCCTCAAAAAACTCTAATTGATGTAGAATTGAAACCATTTTTTTGTCCCATGCTATTATTATAACCCAAAATCATGTTAATGTTCATGAGCAATGTTACAGATTCTATTATAATATACCTAAAATATACCTAAGATTAGAAGGGTAGGCCAACATCTTATTCCAAGTGCATTCCACATTACAATCTCAGAATCATTGACAACTGGATGGTGAATGCCATATCTTTCCACTGCAGAAAGTATATTATTTGATATTTTTTCATTCAGGAACTTTGCACAATGAACACCAATCTAAACAAGAAACTTAACAGTTTGACTATGTTCTTAGAACTATTATTGTTTGCAAAAATAAAAAAAGAATAAAAATATTAGGTTAATTGTTACATACTTACAATAACTAATCCATTTTCAACTTTATACAACTTTTCTAAATGGGCTAAATCAGGTAAAACATGATAGCAATTGATGCAACAATAAGTCCAAAAATCTAATACAACCACTTTATCAGTGCAGTGCTGTGCTAGATATATTGGCTCAGATACATTTACCCACTCTAGATCTGAAATGAAGTGTTTAAAAAATAAGAAAATGAAAGCAGTGTTAATTTATTTAAATTTATGCAGTGTAGTTGTACAAACTTTTCTTAAAATCTTCAACTGGAGGAACAATTGACCAGACTTTCTTAATGTGTTCATTTATTAAAAAATCCCTCTCTGTTTCGTTGGTGGTATTTCCTATATTTTCTGTTAAATCCATGCAAGCCTGTGCAACAAAATCTAAGGGACTTGTTTCCATGTTTTATATTTTACCTAAAATAAAATGCGAAAACTTAACTCTTTACATAAAAAGTATGTAGTTTTAGTTTTTAATCAACTAATAAAATCAGGAGTATATTGTACATTAAAAAGTTAATATTTTGAAAAATGTGAACAGAACTATAGAACAACAAAATCACTCACTCAATTTCACAGAACGTAAGTTCAAACTTCTAAGTTGAGTTAAAAATTAAAATTAAAATCAAATTTACTATTCACAAATGTCAGGCGTCTTGAATTAAGCGTCATTGTCATGTATTTTGTTATCTCTTACATTACAGGATATTCTTTATTCTATTTAATATTCTCTGTGAATTTTAAAATCGAAATCCATCTGTGTTTGACATGTTTACAAAACTGAAAAGAAAACAATAAGTTGTTCCGTGTTCGTGACTCTTTAAAAACTTTTTCGTTATTGTCTGTTCTAATTTATTTTCCCATTAATTGAACAGTCACATAGTCCCACATATCGTGGAAAATTATGTGTAGATATGGATGCCATGTTTGATATATGTTACCTGTCACCTGATAGTAATAATGTTGAACCAGATGATATACCCAAGACAAAGGAAAATGTTTGGATATTGGGAAGAAAATACAGCCCTATCCAAGGTAATACGCTGCATCACAACCAATGTATTACCATAGCAGATGTGTAAGAATAACTGGTTAAATATAAAATGTTTGTTTGTTATCAGATTTGGATCGCATACGACGAGACATCACTTCAATCATTTGGTGTACATATAGAAAAGGGTTTATCCCTATTGGCGACGAGGGGCTAACTTCTGACAAGGGCTGGGGATGCATGTTGCGCTGTGGTCAGATGGTTCTAGGAGTTGCATTAATTAGGGTGCATTTGGCATCCGATTGGGTTTGGACACCTGAGACGAGGTATATTTGATTATAGTTATTTTATTTATTGCATAAATTTGATCTTAAACCATTTCACCACTATGTCATGATATTGCACTGAATGTGACATAATGTTAAATGAAACAATTTAGAGTGCAATGAATGATAAAATAAGACCATCAGACTTTTACAACACTTTCCTATTCTAAGGTTTAATATACCAAGGTAAATTCTGTAACATTACAAGAAAGTATTGAATTTATAACTAGTTTAAATAATTATGTTTTCAGAGATCCAACATATTTGAAAATAATACAAAGATTTGAAGAAAGGAAGCAAGCTCCATATTCAATACATCAGGTTGCTCTAATGGGAGCTAGCGAAGGGAAGGAGGTAGGCCAATGGTTTGGGCCTAATACTGTGGCACAAGTACTCAAGTAAGTCGGTTTTGTTTTTGTTAGACTATTATGAAATTATTAGATTTTTTATTTAAAGTATAGTTTTATGCAATATTTTGTCACCTTGACATAATTTCTCTACAGTGCTTTGTTTTTTATTACAGAAAATTAATTGTTTATGATAAATGGAGCTCAATTGTGATACATGTGGCATTAGATAATACAGTTGTGAAAGAAGACATTTGTAAGTATGCGCTGATAATAGTAAAATAAAAATATTACACATTCACATACTTTTGAGAAATAATTAACAACCCTAATAGTTATTTTGGTTTAGTTAATAAGGAGGCCTCACCTTAAATTTTAACAATGGTTAGTTGTTGAAATATCACTATCCCACACCTAAATGAAGAGTCAAAAGACTTCACAGAGAACTTGGGCCTACAAAGTGCTGAACTGATTGATAAGAACTTTGTCACATAGAAAATAAGCAAACAAAGAATACATATATAAAAAATATATAAATTTAAGAGAGTAGATAGAGAAACTACTTCTATGTGTATTAATTTCTATTTCAGTACAGCAATGTATGGTTAATAATGATAGAGGAGATGATCATACACCAGACAGTGCAAATATAACAGATTGGATGCCACTACTTTTGATTGTGCCACTCAGATTGGGTCTTAGTGAAATAAATCCTGTGTATGTTAATGGTCTTAAGGTAGGGCAGATAATAGTGGAATAACACAATAAATATTTTAATTTATACAAAATTAAATTATTTTTTAGGATAATTTGTTATATATTCTAATAGAAACAAAATTAAACAAATTGCAGTAGAGTAAATTGAAGCTTGTTTTTAACTGGCAATGAAAATTTTTAAATCAATTAGCAATGTATTAATCTATTAAAAATAACATGCTGCTTCAAATGTAGCATGTTATATAGAAATAATATTATATAATTAATATATGTATATAATATATATATTATTATATATATGTATATAGTATATAATATTTATTTTATGTTAAACATATAGAAGGCTATTGTCATGATTGATTATTACCAACAGACTTTAATTTCTTTGGTCAAGTATAAAATCTATTTTCTACCTTTTAGATATGTTTTCAATGCCCTCAATCTATTGGAGTGATTGGAGGAAAACCAAACCAAGCACTATATTTAGTTGGCTGTGTTGACGATGAAGTTTTATATTTAGATCCTCATACAACACAGAGATCTGGTCTTGTTGAAGTAAGTTTATCAATTGATGTTTTCCGGGTGATAGCTTTTGGCATTTAGCCATCTGCTCTCCTTAGAATCGACAAAACACGATTCGTCATTTCACCTGCCTGTAATTAGGATATATTTAAATTTTATATTAATTTTTTTTACCATCATAATTTAATTAAGCTGGTTAAAATTGTTGTGTAGATAATAGAATTACAGTATTTCCAGACAGAAAGCCTTAAACATCATGATTAGTAGGAAAATAACAAGACTCAGGAGAACATAGTTCAACATTTGTATGAGTTGGACTGCCTCTGAAAATTCAAATCTTTATATTAGTTCCATTTTACGCATTTTTGTAACATTTACATCTAAATTATGGTCAGTGGATTTGGGCTTGAAGGTCCTTATTTATTATTAGGCATTATATATTTAACAATATCAGTTAAACTCCGAATGTCATATCATGATATTTTTTTAGAATAAACAAACGGAGGAACAGAAAGAAATGGACTGTTCGTATCATTGTAGATATGCTTCACGCATACCAATGCTTGCCATGGACCCTTCAGTAGCTGTGGTAAGATTTTTTTACTCTGTAAGAGATAATTTTAAGGAAGGTGGATTGTCAGTTTTGATGTTTGATCATATTTATCTGACAGCTTTGTGTATTCTAGTCTATGCCCAGGCCTGACGGTATACATAATTAAATTTTTAACCGACTTTAAAAAACTGAAGGAGGAGGTTATCAATTTTATGTGTTATTTATTAAATAAATAATATTTTATGTACTAATAATATAATAATTGAATATTTATTACACAGTTATTATGGTTAATATAATTTTATTTCAGTGTTTTCTGTGCCGAACTAAAAGTGATTTTGACGAGTTATGCAAAACATTTGAAGGGGAACTAATGAAGGAATCTCAACCATTGTTTGAAATCTGTGAAAAGCGGCCTTCGCATTGGGGTCCAAGTAATGATATAGATTTACAAAACACGACCCTCTTTACAGGTATTTTTATACGATTTTTTTTTATAAAAGGGATATAAAATAAAAAAATACCATGAATTAATTAGTTCTAGTCTTACCCTTATTTGTATTGGCATAGTACATTTTTGAGCTTTGATAATGGGGCCACGAAATAAGACTAGATAAAATATATTTTATTCGCATAATATAATACATCTTATATTATATTCAAACTTTCTACATTGTTAACATATCCTGTTTTGAAGGATTTATTAATTTGTAGTTATAAATTTTCAAAGAAAATGAGTAAAATAACTGTAAAATACTGTCCTTTTAAATTACATAACTTATGACACTCCAGTTTTAAGACCTTTTGAAGAGAGTATTTCCATAAAAATATGGTAGTTACGCCAATGTCTGATACACAAAGATATAAAGTTTATATGAAGTCAGAATATGGCATACCTATATTATTATTGGTTTTCTATTTCAGAATTTGAAGATGTGGATAGACAATTTGATGACTCAGATGATGAGTTTGAAATTCTATGAGAAAGATTATTTTATGTACAGCCTTTTCAATTTAAATCGAAATATTATGTTGCTTAATTGCCTAAATAAGTTATTTCTAAATTCCAAAGATATGTATAAATGCAGATATAGATTTATAATCACATAAATTCTATGTAACTTGTAGTCACAATATTCTTTTTACTATTACATTATTATTCGTTCAAATATTTGTTTATTTTATTGTGTTTTGTTTTTTCTTCAAGTTAACATTATTAAAATAAATTAATCATAATAATAAAATTATTAGACTAGTTTAGTATAAGTTAATATATTTTGCAATGCCTTTTAAATAAAACATGCAAACAGATTGTAGTGACTTTACGTTTTACCCATAAAATTTACCTTAACCACAAATAAAGTTAATCTTCGGTGGTTAATCTATAATACCTTTAAAAATACACGCGAATTATTTATATACTGCTTTAATTTCTTAAGGAGGTTAAAAATATATAATATTCTATTTTAAAAACGAATTAAAAAGACGTATTACAGTTGGGCGTGTATGGACTTCATTAGATTAACATCAAACATGAAAATGCCGCCAGCAAATATTCTTTCGTTTTAACATACAAAAATAATCTGTGGAACGATTTCTCCAAAACGTACGTACATATTGCAAAAGTAGGTTATGTCTATGTGACTGTTGACAAGAGATAGAAATGAAGATAATGTGAACTGTGACTTGTGAGAATAGGAGAAGAAAATAGTAGTCTGTGGTGATTAGTGAGACAAATGTGAATTAAAGCTACAATATTTTTATTTTTATGACTAAACTGCAGTTATCGTAATAAAGCGGGTTTTATTGCTTATTTAATTTTTTTTGCTTATTTAATTTTTTTTGCTTAGAAATGGAAGACGAATTAGAGGATCGAGTTTTACATCAAACATACTTGTCTTTTATGAAAATTTTGTCGCGCTTTAGTAGTAGTGTTGCTTTAGACACCCCAACGAGCTATTTCTGGAAGATGGTGCGTCTTTATTTATTGCGCTCGGAAGTGCTCATTTTCACATTTGGAATAGTAGTAGTCTTCATGTACTTACAAACTATAGGATTATGGAGCCGTACGTTACTAAGCAGGCTATCGCATGCCGTAAATCCAATAAATGCAGTCCAAAGAATGAAGTTGATGGAAGGCTCGGATGCGGACAAACAGAGTTGGGAGTTAAAGGGGTCATTGAGTGCGGTTTATGCAATTAGAGGAAGGAGAATGCACATGGAAGATAAGTTTATAATAAATGAAAATATAAATGACACAGGCATTTCTTTATTTGCTATATTTGATGGACACGGCGGAGATTTTGCAGCTAATTATGCACAAGAACATCTAATACAAAATCTGTACAATAAGGTTGTAGAGTTGAGTGCATTTAAAGATGGCAAACTTCCTGAAACCCCTAAAAATGAAAGCCCGGATGAACATAAGAAAGAAGAGAAAGAAAATAATATAAGTGTTGAAAGAAAAAGCAGTTTCAAAAAGTCTGTGAGTACTGCTGATGATACTTCTAAAAAGGAGATTACAGACCCACAACTTTTAGCTCAATTAAATAAAGCGAGACCAATTACAAGAGAAGTAAGACCAATTAAACCAGTAAAAAATGTGTCTGTTCCCTTGTCTAGTTATATTTTAAAAGGAAAAATTAATTATGGTAAACTGTTGACTGATGAAGTTCTAGCTGCTGACCAATTGCTTGTGGAAGCTGCCAAACGTTCTATGAATGTTGCTGGAACAACTGCTCTGATTGCTGTTTTAGAGGATAATAATCTTATAGTTGCCAATGTGGGAGACTCAAGAGGTGTTATGTGTGATTCCCGTGGAAATGCTATTCCAGTGTCTTTTGACCATAAACCACAACAGGTTTGTTTGTCATTCTTATATATTATAACTCAATTAGCTATACAAAAAGTGGTAACTCTACATAATGATGCTGAATGAATTGCACATTTTCTGGTGCTATTCAAAGTTATTGCTAACATATTATTATGGAAAGAAACATTACATTCTATGTATGCAAGCAACCAATGTCAAGTAATTTCTAAATTTATAGGGAGTTAGATGTAAATCGTGGAGTTTAGACACTGTATTTAATATTATTACTAATTCAATTTTGCTTCATTCTAAAAGGTTTTCATCTTGCTAGGAGGTTATAATTATATTGTGTGAATGACTCTAATTGAATATGGTCACTATATATTACATTATTAATTTAATTGTGTAATTATTTGGTTTTGTGTTGTTACTTGATCATGTTTATTGGGTATGAAGTCTGTAATAATTTTTTTCTATGATTCAGGTTCGAGAACAAAAAAGAATAGAAGCTGCTGGTGGCTACATAGCATTTAATGGAGTCTGGAGAGTAGCTGGAATCTTAGCTACATCTCGAGCAATGGGTGACTATCCATTAAAAGATAAAAACTTTGTTATTGCTAATCCTGACATTTTGACATTTAATTTAGAAGACCATAAGCCAATGTTTTTAGTCCTTGCCTCAGATGGTTTATGGGATACCTTTTCAAATGAAGAAGCTGTTAAATTTATAAAAGAGAGATTAGATGAACCAGACTTTGGAGCGAAAAGTTTGACACTCCAGGCCTACTATAGAGGCTCCGTTGACAACATCACAGTATTAGTTATTAATTTTATGCAAGAGAAATATTCCACCGCAACTCTCACAGAATAATCATATTATTGGTGTTGTAAATGTGTAATGTTTATGAGCAAATTTAAAAAACTTGAAATTTGCTCATTTTGTCTTAAATGTTATGTGGTGGTATTTTAAAGGCCAAAGGAAATGCAATGTATTTCCAGCTATACTATACAATTAATGTTGTACATTAAAATTTTTACTCCAAGTCAAATTGGCAATTTTGTACTTACATACACAATCAAACAGTATAGTACAGCCTTTTCATATAAATATTGAAATCTTATTTATTGATGTTTGAATTAACAAATTTAATCAATACTGAATATTTTTTCAAAATTTTCATAATATCACTTATTGTAAGTAGATGTCCAGATCTATGTAATAGAAGATTGATATTTTGAAATATGTGTATTTAGAAATCGAATATAAGTGGTTGTGATTGTGGAAAATGTTTAACCTTTTTAAAACATAAAGAATTTACATTTTAACTAAAAAACCCGAACTATTGTTGTCAAATATTTACATTTTTTTGCCTTACGAAGGCTTAGATGTTCCTAATATTAGTTTTATAGTGTTGCACGTAATTCCTTAAGGGCATTTGTTAATGAGTTTTGATGTTAATCTTTGTTTAGAGCTTTACCCTGGCCTTACGTTTTTATGATGTAGTTATTTTGATTTATATAAGGTACTATAATATGATTATATAAGGTGATTGATAAGAAAGCAAAGAGACTTCTCTGCCTACCAACTTTTGTTTCGCCGAATTAAAACTTCAAGAGTCACGTGACGTCACGTGATTAACCCACGGAGACTAAACTTCTGACGTAGGTTTTTGTATCTCAGGTGTGTGTTTTTTAACAATGGCGTCACAATGCGAGTAGCACTAAGTAGTTAAAAAAATAAGCCCCCTTTTCATAAAAAAATATAATAGTCTTGTTTTAAGTAAAGTACTTATCTGTCTCCTAAAGAGTACTTTATTTAGAAAGCTGATTTGAGTTTTGTATGAATAAAGGGGAAAGAGGAGGAAGTGTTTATCTACATTATTAAGTTTCTATCCTAAATGTGACGTTTAAGAAAATAATTTTGTTAGCTATTAATATTTGCATTGATATGATATAACTCATGCAATACCTGGCTGTTATCCAGTTGCAATTATGGATCTTCAAATAAAGATGACTTAGTGCTAATTATGAAATCGTTTGTGTTTATGTTGCCATTAACTAGTCATGTTAAATGTTCATATTAAATTTGTATTTACCTATTATTTGTGATAAATTACGTAAATGAATTAGGGAGTATTTTTATATTCAAACAAGTATGATTCAGATAAGTCAGTAAGGCCTATTTTATAGTACAACAGTCTACATCTAGTCTCAAGTGGGTCCAACATTTCCATGAATAGTGTTATTTGGATTTGCTTTGGCAGCCTTCGATTTCTTAGCGGTAATTGATTCGCACAGACTCGTCACATTCACATACATCGTATTAAGAAATTTCAGTGGTTTATAATGTTACTATTGGTTTATTTAGTCGCGAGTATTCTTCGTTGCGTTGCTAATATAAACTAACATGTTTTAGTACCTACATAAAATTCATCACAAACGCATATGCATGCGGTTAAGTTTTTGTAATTGGCACATTTTTGTTTAAGTACGTATTCAATGGTGCTAATTGTGATGTATGCGAATTGAAAATTAAATAATGTAAAGTGTTTCCCAGGACTGGGGTGGGGTAAGATTCAGAAATGAGACTTAGGGCATTTTACTCTCGGACGTCAAAAATGTATTTGAAGTATACTTGCATCTGTCAAAATCATTGGCAGAAAAGTAGGTATTTCGCCCTGTCTTCTTTCTGAATCTCACCCTGGTTAGGGAGTGCCAAACCTCAAAGTATTGATTTTAGAATAGCGGGCCTCTGTGTACATCATTTTTAGCACCATTTTCCTATATTCTTACGTTCTAGGTGTTTTTTAATTATTCGGTCACAATACTAAAAACGGGATTCTTTTAAAAGACACACGTGTACGTAAAATTGTAATATGTGTTAACTAATACTGTGAATAAAGAATGTATATAAACTGTTTTTGATTTATTCTGCCCCTCTAATAAAACAAGTACAATTTCAAATTATCGGAAAATTATGTAATGTGACGTAAGTGCAACCCCAAACATCCGCTATTAAAAGTAGTCGGGAGCTGTAAAGCTATTTTCATTTAGTTAACGTAACAAGAAACGCATAAATCTTTCTCCAATAGACAAGACTCCGGTCTTTTCAAATTTAACATATATCCATTGAGGTTTTTCACTACATAATATTTTAGAACGGATTTTCACCCTCGTATTGTGGGATTTGGGTCTTAACTTCTATATTCTCTGTTTAAGCTAGTATTTAATTTAAATTTTATTGTTTCTAGATATTGTAATTTACATTAACCTTGTATCAAAAAAATAAGAAATATTTTATAAAAAGCGGTCCACAGAGGACTACGGAACGATACCGGTTTGAAAAAAAATCATTCTGCAGAAATTTCAATTAAACTTCGAAATTATATTAAAACAGCTTTGAATCAACCATCTGCTGGGACTGATCGTGTCACTTATTAGTCTAGTCAAGCTCAAGGACCAATCACAATCAAGATTTTACCTCAGGCTTTTCACGAGAATATTTTTCTAGAGCCTCTGGGATTTATAAATTTGTGTAGAAATATTGAAATAAAACAAAACATAATTATTATAAATGTAATAAAACAGCAGAAGTTGATTATATATGACCTAAGTATTGTTCAATGCTTTGTGCATAGACATCTAATATGTCATATTATATAGGACAACAATTAATGAGTAATATGTTTACAATTATTACAAAATGGCATAACAAAGGCGTTTGAACATATTAAGTACTAAATAATTTATTAATAAAATTATTATACATATGGGTACCACATTATAATTTGTCATTACAAAAATCAAAACATTTTTACATTTTTGTCTATTTTAAAGTGGAATGAAGACATATTTTAAATAGGCATTAATATTAAAAACAATGAAATAAATTATGTCAACCATGAAATTATTTCAATAAAATCAATGGGAAATATCAACAAAATCTTACGTTTAATATGTCATTAAAAATTGTTTTTAAACAAATTTCAATTAAATATCGTAATGTCGTGAAGCGTGTGAAGGATTAAACATTTCTTAAGTTACAACTACATTTTTTTCTAATTACATAGAAAATTAGGTGGAAGGATAATAAGTAATTAATAATTTTAGTAAATATGTGCGTACAAATTCATATATACGAAATCCTTATATCAATTGTCTAAGTCAGTGAGAGTGAACGTTTAGATCGTAATTGACATTTTTACGCGTATTTTTCATGAGATATAAAAAACTGTTAATTACTTATGAATGGCGAATAACATTTGTACCTGTGATAATACTTATTGATATTAATGCAAATCCATGATTGCATTTAAACTTGTTAAAACAAAAACTAAAAAACAATTTTATTTTTGTCAATATTTAAAAACCATGAATCAGTATTAATAGACATATAATATATTAAATAAACACAGATAAACGAACAACATTTAGCTGACAGCGCCTGTCTAGAATCATATAAATATTTTAAATATTACTTTTATCCCTTAACACAAACAATGCGTTGACTATTGACTCTAGTATAGAGTATAGAGTACGTATATGTACAGGATTTCTGCCAAGGGGGAATATAGAATTGAAATGAGGTTCATACGAATGTTATAAGGACCTACAATTATAATATTATGATATTGTCAGATAGTTTTTGCTGGCGTCAGCAGTAGCTGTAGGCTATTTTTTTGCTTGTGTATATGGGTAAATACGAATCGCAATAAACTATGCTAATCTAAATTTGTGCGGTTAAATGTATAAAAAGACGAGGTGTTATTCAAAATGTTGATTAATTACGCAGTCTTTGGTATATTATCGATCGCAGTGATAAAAAAGCATCAGATCAGTTTCTTAATATATCTTACAAATACAATTGTCTAATAGAAGAAAATTACGCCGTATTGCCTTTAGGCTATATTAGACACATCAAGTTCTAAATCCGAAATTGACTACATCAGTACTAATGGACTATTTCTATATTTCGTGGCTTGTAATGTGGGTAGTACAAAAACTTACAAAATTTGGCTCGGAGAAGGTAGTCAATATCAGACTTATGACCTTTTTAAAAATGGATTAATGAACGTTATTCGTTACCATAGTTACCATTTTTTCTATTGAAATAATAACGGTTAGAAATACGGTACTAACTTTAATTAATGTTTTACAATAAGGCCGATGGGGTTTGAAATAATGTCAAAGTTGAAGCCAGCCCAAACCGCCGTCGCTAGAAGGCAAATATTTAAATTTATATATTTGACCGTCTGGAGGCGCTAGGCTCGTTTAATTAGCCGGGATTTGACGACCAAATGGCCGTCTAAGTGCAGAAACTAAGTCCACACTAAATACATCTTTGACCGTTCTAGTAGATGGTATTAATCCTGTGATTAATACAAAACCTGCCGTTTTTTAATTCCTGAGATTAATGCGACTAAATCTGTCAGTTTTATAAATTTATTTGGCGTTAATGGAAGGTACGTTTCGAAGTACCCTCCTAACACTTAAACGCGTAGCATACTTCTATCGTAGGTTTTAGTGACAAATAAAGATTATTTTATTATTTTTACGTATTATTTCAGAGATGATAAATATCAGTTAACCGTTACTGTAATCGTGATTTTTAACGGACAGTTACTATATATCTAAATTTTAGTACTTGCAAGATTTTGTGAAGGGCTTGCATAATAGGATGACCTTTTAGGTTGCAGCGGAATTATAGAAAATTCTGATGTTGATGTATGTTATTTCAGGGTAACTGGTGCTAAGTTTACCAATGACAAGAATTTCCCGTAATTTCTCCAGACTATACAGTGATGCTGAACGGAGTTATAGAATTGTCGTGATACGGAAACATTTCATTATTTGAACAACGGTCGCAAACTCCTGTAACTGTGTAACCATAGACAATGAACTTTAGAAACTCATTACTAAGCATTACTACAATCAAGTTCCACCCCAGTGACTGTGGTACTCAGGTTACCGTTGACGAGTATGTCATGTAAGGGTTGTCCTAAGAGCGAAGAAAGGGAATCGCTCAGTTTGAGATAATTCGCTTCAAGAGCCTCGTGGTAGGAGTGTTGGTCGGAACTGATCAGTTTAGCGTTAAGTTGCAAGGCCGAGTGACATACTGTTAGGAACTCTCTGAAAAGTAAAAAATACTTTATAGTTTAACAATTCTATCTAATAAGTCTATGGTGCATATTGTAATTCGTATCTCAAGTCAATACACAGACAATATCGTCGCGAGCGCTGTCAAATAGGTCAAACTTGATACAAAAAGTGGTTTGACAGCTTTAACTAGATTTAAGATTCTTTGACGGCCTATAATTCTTGGTAACTGTTAAGCGGGCTATAGACGGACGCACGGCCGTACGGCGATCTGTAGTTTCCATACTAAATTCATATCCGCAATACACGGACTGCTCGAGCAGTTCCTGAGCAAACCGTATATTGCAGTCGGTCTTGACTGCAACTTGCGGTCCGTCTATAGCCCGCTTTATTCCACTATATTATCTGATATGTTTATATTTACATGACAGGACGGGCAAATTTTCCAAAAGGAAACAATTATTATTTTACTAAATGTCAATATTTTGATACACTGTAAAACTGTAAAACCGTAATTTATGTACATTATATTTAAACAATTTGCAGAGGTATTGTGGTTATTAAAAGTTTTAAATTCTGCAAATGACTCAGTGCAGTTACAAATACAACAATGAATTTTAATTATTAAAAAGTACTATAACTTATAAAACAATATACAAGGTAAATAAAAATGTTGTTTAATATTACCCGACTCGTTGGAATTCTTTGTTTCCAATTTTTAAAAATATATAAGAAGTTTAAGAATTCCCACATTTCAACAAGATCGTTTATTACACAGCACACTTTTTCTCCGTAGTATATCACAAACCTCACAATAATAATAGATAATCAATTAAACTTACTTGAAAGTAGCCTTGAGTTTGTCCACCAAGTCATCAGGATACATGGGCGCGAGCGTTGGATCAAGAAATGCGTTCGCGTACGCGATCGGACCCGCATTTACTTGGACGCACACGCTGCCTTGAAGTCTGAAAAGCAATTTTAAACGTTGTAAATAAACTTTATATTACACAAATATAATTCATTCAAAAACAATATACTTTTATATGGAAAACGAATATGAATTTATTCCTTTAAGGTTGAAAAAGATTTAAAATTGTGATTACACCAGCGCTTTCATTGTATCAAAATGGATTCGAGACAGTCCTTGTTTCTTTGAAACATCACAATCGACCGCAATGTTTCGTTCCATAAAGGGTTGTAGCGCTACTGGATGTATATGTCGCAGATTCGACTCGATTAATAATTACAAAGTTGGTATCACTACCGACATTATTAGTTAATATTTAAACACAGTCAGTGCGCACGTCCAGCGCAGGCGCCGGTCGGAAAGCAACTGAAGCACTTCACGAGTTCACGACCGATTCTACGCACTACTGACAAATTGACTTTGACAATTGACACATTGACATTTTACAACCTGTAAGATGTCTATGATATTGCGTGGTTTTGCCATTGCGTATTGCCATTGTAATGAAACAAATTACATCGTGTTCTATTATAACCTAATCTCTGACCTATATAACACATAATTAAGTTTATCGTTACCTGAGTTGCAGCTTCTTCAAATCCGGCGTCTTAGCGTGGACGATCTCATTCAGTTCATTGACCTGACTCTCCATTTCAGCGACTGCGACCTCTATTGGACTTTTCTCCTCAACTTGACATTCGCTCACCGGTATACGCCGTTTGACGTATGGAAACCAGTTTTCGACTGGAACATTGTTGAACTTTTATGTTAGATTTTTCCTTGTATTCATAGTAAAAAATTGTTATGATTTTGCTCAAACATCCTAAGTTTTTTGTATATGTTCTAATAAAATAATTAGCCTAATAATAAAATTTTATATTCCTATACAGTTTAACCTAGATATTTTTTAATTGAAGCAAACTATTTTAATTTATTTACTTACTATGGGCAGATAAAATGGCTTCTACTGAAAAGAGCTGGTAAGGTAATTTTTAAAGATATTAAATAAAAAATATCGCAAGCGGGATCTTATGATTTGGTAAATGAAGATAGATATCTTGCAAAGGCGTTTAACACCTATGACTTCCCAAGCATGTTTATATTTTCTAGCCCATATTGTATAATTACATAGTATTTATTCATTATTAAAATAAGTCTGCTGTTAGCTAACAATGAGTTTTATCGTTTTTTTATTTTATCTAGTATCAGCCATGCGATTCTGTAACTCACTTTTTGAACTCTCACAGCGGTTTTCACAAAAGGAGGGAGTTTGTAGTTTATTGTTTATCAGAATGCCAAATCGTAAAATGACTGCTTCACGACTGATTTGAGCACGACCGCCGCTGTGAAAACCGCTGTGAGAGTTCGAAAAGTGAGTTACAGAATCGCAAGGCAGTAACCAAGAACAAAATATTTTTTTGAGAGTTTTATCAATTTTTTTGTGTCTGCAAATATAAACATTTTAGTTTGAGGATAATTGCTATACTTAACAGGTAAATTTTAATATTTCAAAAGTACCTGTAAGATGTGTAAGCCTCAATCTTTGATGATGTACAGGTCCTCTTGCAGCGCCATCTCTCGTAAATGGTGTTTCAAAAACGAATCGTCTGATATTATGAGCTCTTTCGAAGGAACCCTCAGCACTCGATGAGCAGGCCAGCATACCTTCGGGCGCTGCCCGAACCCAGGTCACTTGGATATACGCTAGTTTGGTGTCTAATTCGTCACGATTTACCTAAAAATTGTAAGTGTTATAAGTAAACAGGTGTACGATGAATTGACAAAATATAGATTGATTTTATTTCGTTAGTTATTAATAATGTCATAGGAAGTATTACTTCTAAAGTTATTTCTTTATTGTTATTTGAGCTGGTTTACTAACATCTTACCTTTAACAGAAATATAGTTTTGCTGTAAAATATTTTAGCTACAACAAATTAAATATTTTAATAATCATTTCAAAGTGCCATTAACTAATTAACATTTTAATTAACACTCGTTATATTACGATAAATTATTAATACTTCGAGAAATTTAACGCATGCCTAGTAACGTTAATACTTTTCTTTAACTATGTTATAATAACGTAGAAATCAGAATAGATTTTATATACCCAAGTTCGAGCCAAGCGATACATATTTTGGAAATACAGTTATTTTATGTTGAGTTTACTCACCGGCGCCGAATCCATAATCATCTTAACGCAGCCCGAACCCAATTTCTGTTCATAAAACTGTTGAAGTCTTTCCGATATCTCGCTCAATGACGTCAGTTTAGGTTCCTTATAAATAAACTCGATGCCCTCTTCATCCTCGCCGAAGTGCGCCTTTCCGAAGAACGCCACGCGATAAAATCTTCCGAGCAATCGCTTCCCAGAATTTGTAACTTCAATGACCTTTGCGTACGCCTTGGTCAAATGTTGGTAACCGGTAAGGAGTGCTTGATAATCCTTTCTCCTTTCGTAAATTGGTATAATAAGGCGATAAATGGGACCAAGGAGTTCGTATCTCTCTGCTCTATCTACGTATTCTGTGCACAGCATGAGCTGATCGAGCAGAGCTTGCTCGTTGTAATGAATGTCTGTCATTCCTGTAAAAATATGATTTATTTGTATATTATGTATGTGTATGAAACAAATAAAACGCAAGCAAGGTTGCATATTCTGTGATAGGACTTTATTCAGTTAATTGCCCGCATGACATATTTATGTCATCATAAATTATAGCATAGGTAGGTTTATAATATATATGAACAAATTTTATAGGTTACAAACCTTAAATTCCCTGGCTTATTAACTTAATAACAATGATGAATTTGATGTAATAAGGAGTAAGGAGTATCTGAAGCGTAACTTTGTTGATTAAATATGGATTGGATTCGGACAGACGCAATCAAATATCAATAATTATACATCGAGTACTCTTATTGAACCGTCTTAAGAAAGCATTTTATTTTTACTTTAGCTCAAACGATACTAAAACGAGTTCCTAATTCAAATAAGATACACGTCATATACACTACAATTATATATTGCATTTTATGCTAAAACTTGATCAAAAAAGTTAATGAATAAGGCTTTGGGCGATATATAAACGAGAAATGATGTGCATAGCTACAGTCGAAATTTAGACGTCCACGAGTCGATTGTAAATTGTTAAAATGAGAGTCATTGTGGTGTTTTGTTTATCTTGCATTTGTGTGTGTGCTGGATTTGCTATAAAAGAAAATCTATCAAATAGTCAAGAAACTAGAGCCTCAATCTCGGATATGGTTATGGCTTTTGTGGTAGGTATATGATTGATTAAAAAAAAATACTTTTCTTAAGAATAATAAAGGTTAGGGTAAGATTTTTGATGCTTATACTTATATTAAACCGAATTTTTTTACCGGGAAATATAGCCCCTTTGCATGCATAGTCAGACGCTTATCTATGCTAAGCAAATAAAAAAGAAAAGAATTCTATCAAAATCGCAATTAGACTATGCTAATATATATTTTAAACCATTTACGCTCGTATTTAGAAGGTCAATAAAACTCAAGGGCTGTCAAATAATCTTTTCTGTATGAACATATTTTACAGCGACTGGAGATTCTGACTGACAGAGCAGTGCTGGCCTAGTGGCTTCAGCGTGCGACTCTCATACCTGTGGTCGTAGGTTCGATGCCCTGCTGTGCAACAATGGAATTTCTTTCTATGTGCGCATTAAACATCTGCTCGAACGGTAAAGGAAAACATCGTGAGGAAACCGACATGTCTTAGACCCAAAAAATCGACAGGCTGTGTCTCAACTACTTGCCTATTAGATTTAAAATGATAATAAAACAGATTTAGAAATCTGAGGCCAAGACCTAAAGAGCTTGTAGCGCCACTGATTTATTTTTTTACGAGATTCTGACTATACAAATTAGATTAATTATAAGACTAGATAAGAAGAATTATAAGAATATATTTACGACTAATAAATAATTTTCAAGGTTTTTCGACATGGCGACAGAACACCTGACCAAGAAGAGCTGGATAAATACCCTTCATCAGATCTAAATTCGAACATATTCTTTCCATACGGCAAAAAGTCTTTAACCAACGTAAGTCATTAAATTAAAATGTAAATTTTGTCGCGCTCTTATTTCCTGTAGATAATTGATTTAACGTAAAAAATTCTGTCAACCTTTAATAATGCTCTTGAAATATAATTTCATTTACGCACACAATGTTTTATTATTAATATTAATTAACAAAAGTATTTGTTAAATGAAAATTATTTACATAACAAATGGAGCAATTTGTAATCTTAATAAGAAAAGCCTAGGTATATTCGACTTAGGTCCTTCATGAAAAGAGCGTACCAATTCTTAAAAGGCCGGTAACGCACTTGCGAGCCTCCTGGCAATGTGAGTGTCCATGGGCGACGGTATCACTTAACATCAGAGATCCTGCCCGTTTGTCTCCTATTAGGTACATAAAAAAATATATTCGAGTGCTATAATAAGAATTACATTAAGTTTATGTTATTATATTTAATATCACACGACCTCCCACGAAGTGAAGACTGCCTCCAAATTCTTCCAGTTGTCTCTCCTCTTCGCTACTATTTTCAATGTTTCCCCGAGTTAAGTTCGGTGGCGGTGATTGTAGGATTGTTTAAATATATCTTAAATGAAACTCTTTTGTTTGAAGCTGGGTGTCAACTGCTTTTAATCGTTTCAAACATGAGCTTATAAAACTAACATAAAATTAAGGGTTGTGGGTTGCGACGCTAACAAAAAACTAACTTTACTTAAGGGTTCAGTATAAGTGTAGTTGACTGTATGAAATACTAAAGGGCACATTTATTACTAACAACCAAATAACTATTTAACCAACATTACTATGCCATTAAAATCTCTTTTTTCTCATATATAAAAAGTATCGTACTAATCAAGCGTATTTTTTTTCAATATTATTAAGGAACTGTCTTAATGTATTATTAAAATTTATTACGTACAACAAATAACGTAGAATTCATAATGTTACAGAAGGGAAAGCGAAGAGCATTTAGCGTAGGGCAGTACTTGAGGAAACGTTACGACAACATTATATCAAAACTCTACTTGCCTGAGGAGATAAACATACAAACAACTGACTATGCTCGTACAAAGATGACCGCATTATCTGCTCTATCAGCCCTTTACCCGCCACCACCACTTCAGCAGTGGCTTCCTCACTTCAATTGGCAACCAATACCTTACGACACGGCACAGAGCAGTGATGATCATGTAGGTGGTATGGTTTTAGGTTTCTTTATAAAGCTAGATCCTCGGTGAATATCATAAGTACTAATACATCCCAGAACTACTTGGTAGTGATATTATAAAAAGCAAGTTATAACACATACAATGTTATATAAAACCTTAGCCATTTTACATTCGCAAATATCAATCATAAAATAAAACATGTTTCTTACTATAGTTACGATTTTTGTACCATCTTTATTCGCCGCCTTATACCGTAGCTGGTTTGATAATAAAAAGTGTAATTCACACTGGCAATGGATGGTTGTTGCATATATTTAAGAATGTTCAAGGTTGCTAGACTGATAAACATTATATTGTCAAGGTGTTGTTTAAGTATCGAACTTAAAGGCAAAGATAAAATTGAAAAAGAAATAAAAAAATAGAAATACCAATTTAAAACAAATTTTCTATTACAAGTTAGAAGTAGTATAAAGTTTTGATTCGAAAGTCGGTGTTCAGTGGAGAGGTACAAGTAGACAAAAACAAATATTTGTTGTTTTTTCAGTTGTTGCCCTTCTATAACTGTCCAAGATATCTTCGACTAAAAAATGAATTATATAAATTACCAGAAATCGAAAGCTATTTGAAGTCATCACAGGATCTCTTCAAATTTCTTAGTAAAAACACCGGAAGTAACATAACGGTGCCCGAAGATGTATTCTTTTTGGATAATTTATTTCAAACTCTGGTAAGTTTCATTTTCATAATTCACTTTCAATTCCATTGAATTCAATTTTTAATGAATTTCTTAAGATAAAAAGTATTACAGTATAAATAATTATACTAATTAGAGTATTCTATAAATATCTGTAATGCTTTGGTGAATCTGAACCTAAGAATTTTTTTGTTATATTGTATATACATATTACATATGATTGAGATACATATGTGTGAGTGCACAGTAGTCTTAAGCTAAACTGTGGTAAGTGGAAAAAAATTGTACACCAGAACAGGATATATTCCTTAATAGAGACTGTAAGTAGTGTTATTGGACAATTTCTTATGTAAAATATCCTTTTTAGTAAAATAGGTGAGTTCATTAGTCTTAGGTTAGATTGTAATGTTAATTGATGCCGAGACAATTTATAAAAAAATAGACAAATACAAAAATAATTACGATTTAATACCCTAACAATACGCAATTACACTTATTACAACAAATTTCAGAATAATGTCAATGTTCCAACGCCGAAGTGGGCCGAACAAATTATGCCAAAGATAAAAGAAATGACTAAGATCGAGTACATGCTAATGTATTACACAGATGAACTAATAAGATTATCCGCAGGTAACATACAAATATAACAAAAATAGGCATAATGCTTTTTCGAATAAAAAGAATCAGTAAAACAAGGACAACAAACGTGATTATAGATAAATAATGGGTTTGAAGCATGGTCACGTGGTCTGGGTCATGTGGGTGGATTTTTAAGTTTACGATAAAACCTTGAGAAGATAACAACATTTTGGGTAATAACACAGGTTTTTTTGCCTGCTAAGAATGCCGCTGTCGCCCTAAATCACACGTGGAATCCGCGTTTATAATTTTATAGAATGTATCAATCACTTTTTATCACATTTTTTATAAATATTTTACGTTTCGCTTTTGACGGCTCAGTGGTCTAGTGGTTAGTATACCTGACTGCGAATCCATGGGTACCGGGTTCGAATCCCGGCTGAGACAAACATCGATGTGATGAGCATTTGGTGTTGTCCTTAGGTCTTGGGTGTTTAAATATGTATTTATATGTCTATCTATCTATAATATGTATGTATATTCGTTGCCTAGTACCCATAACACAAGCTTCACCAGCTTAACATGGGACTAGGTCAATTGGTGTGAATTTTCAAAAAAAAAAAAAAAGGTTTTCGACATCCGTAAAATTATACCAATTTTGCATAAACTAAGCTATCATAGTTCATGAAACTTTATATGCTATTTCAGGAGGCTTACTATCAGATATATTCAATGTAACGAACGCGAAAGTGATGGAAGGCAAGAAACAGCCCAAATTGTTCCTTTACTCTGCACATGAGAACAACGTTGCTGCTCTTCTAGCAGCCACAAGAACCTTCATACCACATCAGCCCAAATACGGTTCCACTGTATCTCTGGAGCTTTGGAAAAACCGCATGACCAACGAATACTCTTTTATGGTAATATTTAGCCACATGTAACTAAAGTAACTACTGGTTGGTATAGATTTTCTTTTCTTTTGGGTATAGAAGTTCATATGAATACTTCAAGAAGATAAAACAGATTATATTATTAGTATTCGTTTTCAAGCACTTGTGTATACCTTTCTTTTTATGTTACTTATTTTTATTTAAACGTTTGGAAACATGATAAATTAATAAATTAACAATAAAATAGAGGCTAAAAATTTTTATGTTTCTGTTTGTAAAAACAGTATAGAAAAACTACATCACAGAATGATACTCGATTAGTCGCAATGAAGCAGATTTACACTCCTTCGAAACGGCTCGACCGATTCTTATGATTTTTTATGGATATTCAGTAAGTCTGAGAATCGGGTAAGGGAAAAATATTTATTTTTATTATTTTATGATACAGCATACAAAAATACATACAACCCTTAATTTTCATCTACCCTCTAAGATCAACCCCTATTTTTTATTTGTTATTTAAGAACTCCTAACTTGAACTGTAAGGTTTATATAGAGAAAAATCACAGAAAAACCTGTCATCTTGAACACCTTACAAGTAACGAAGGAGTGACAATACAAAACGATTTAAATTTTGTCATCGTATATATTTTAGAACAGCCGTATAGTATCTCATAAAGCTTTTGGATGACCAATCATTCGATAAAAATTATATTTTAGGTTGTGTACGCACCCGAAGCGGGAGGTGTTGGAATGATGTTACCAGTGAATGGATGCGGAGATAGGTATCTTTGCGACTACAATACATTCCTCAAACTAACCCAAGATTACGTGTTACCTCATAGCGAATACAAAAAACGCTGCTCTTAGAACAACGAACAACATAGCACGTAACAGTTTTGCGATCCAAAATTAGCTATAAATGTTATATATTATTGTTTAATTTGATATGAAAAAGTTATTTTATATTTAATATTGTTTATAATATTTGTATATTATTGATATTATGTATCCAATCCTAATTCAAGACAAATATAAATTAACAAAGTCGTCGTAAAAACATCGTGTATTTTTAATAGAAAATATGTCTTCTACATATATATATATTTAAATTTACATCACAAACAGTTTTCCTCAAGCATATAATAACTTATTTGTATAATAAGCATATTCATACATTATCTCAAAATTACATGGTTGTCATTTTTATTAAGTATATACTTTATTGCTTACAATAAACAAGTTTACATAAACTAATAAAATGTTTGTGACTGTGTGTGTGTGTTTTATTTGTGTCTATTTTAATGACGAGTCAAGCATTTTCATCGCATTTAACCTTGAGGTAGTGAGTTTGATTTTCTGTGATGTATATACAGATCGAAAAGCAGTGTAAGCCTAGTGGCTTCAGCGTGCGACTCTCATCCCTGAGGTCGTAGGTTCGATCCTCGGCTTTGGTGCACAATGGACTTTCTTTCTATGTGCGCATTTAACATTCCCTCAAACGGTGAAAGACAACATCGTGATGAAACCGGCTTGCTTGCGGCTTAGACCCAAAAAGGCGACGGCGTGTGTCAAGCATAGGAGGGTGATCACTTACTTGCCTATTATATTGACAAATAATTATGAAACAGTTTTAGAAATCTGAGGTCCAGACCTAAAACGGCATGCCGGTGTCCTTTTTTTCCTTTACCGAGTGTTAAATGCGCACATAGACAGAAAGTCTCTTGCTGCACAGCCGGAGTTCGAACATACGGCTTCATGAATAAGTCGCACTGCTCTTTGGAACGGATTTTATGCAAGAAAAAAAAATCTATAATTCAATGAAATTCTAAAACACAATGAATTTTTAGTTGTTCTATTTGCTAAGCGGACCCTAAAATTTTATTCCATACTCTTGACATACACTGAGAGGGACCTGCGATAATCGAACACTATCATGTCGCGATCTTTTCAATATAACTTGATATAAACTAGACAGTGTCAGGAGCATGGCAGTCGAATTCGACTCGCGGTAGCGCGCGCTACCCAATTCAGAGTCATATCTTACATAAGATGGGTTCGTTTGTTGTATTTTGTTTACTCCTAGTGGCTGTGTCTTGTGAACTCAGCTCACCTCCCATAGGAATGGGGATGGAACAGGATAACAATCTCGAGTTAGGAGACAACTTGACTAACACTGATGTTTTGATGGCTTTTGTGGTATGTATCATGAAAGCGTAGCATGATCGTTAAGCTTATAAATATTGACGTCAATTGTCAAGAGGTAATCAGATGGTAAAGTAACTCTTTCGTATATATATATATATATTTTAAAAGCGTTTCTTTACAATTTCAAGAATTAAGGGTACAAATAAGTTCATGACTACTATGTATCCCATAACTTCTGGATACAAGTTGGGACCATTTTATATCTAAATCGGTCACCGCAATAGATCCAATGAGAACTGCGCTTCCCGAAACCTTGAAACGTTTTCAATTGCAAACCTATGCCTATTATATATCGTAAGCCAAGCGATAGAGCGAACAATACTGATAAATTAACAATAATAATAAGACAGTGATACTAAAACCCTTTTTGGGTGTCCTAAGGTTTCTGCATCTTTTTCATTGATCAATTTTCTTTATATATATAATATATATACATAAAGAAAATTGATATATATATATATTGACAAAGTAATCAGCCTTCGGTGCCTGGCCCACATCGCCAATTTTAATGATTTTCTCCGCGATGTTATCCACCGTACAAACAAGTTTTAATTTAAAGAATACATTTATGTATTTATCACCATAGTTTTTAATTATACAGGTATTCCGACACGGAGATAGAACCCCAGACTTAGATGAGATGGAAAGGTTTCCATCAAAAGAGTATACCACTAGCACACTTTTTCCATATGGAGCGAAAGCTCTAACCAACGTAAGTTATCCTATATTAATTATCCTTTCTTTAAGGAGTAAGATGTAATGCTCAAAGATCGACTAAATCTACTTGGGTACATCCACATTTCGTAGTCCTCAGAAACAAGAACCAACTTTTTCTTAATGATAATATCATATTTTTAGAAGGGAAAACAGCGCGCATACAGAATCGGCGAATATATAAGAAAACATTACGGCAATCTTATCTCCAGTCTGTACCTACCTGACGAAATATACATACAGACTACGGGGTATGCACGAACCAAAATGACAGTTCTCGCCGCTCTAGCTGCCGTGTACCCACCACCGCCAGCACAAAGGTGGAACCCCAGTTTAAATTGGCAACCTGTTCCTTATGACACACCATCGTACGAGAATGACGATGTAAGTTAAAAGAGAAATGCTAGTTCCGGTAAAGGTAAAAAAACTAATCAGATTTATGTCAAGTCAAAATAACTTTATTCATATACTTAGGTAAACAAGTACACTTATGAACGTCAGAAATTTTATTACCAGTTCGCAAGTCAAGGGCTTAGAGCGGGCAAGAAGAACTGGCAAGAAACTTTCCGGCACTCATTTTAATCTCTAAGTTTTGAGCCATACAAATGGTTTGAACTGGAGCAGATCAATACCAAGTATAAGGATCATTAAAATATTCGTCAAATTTATAAAAAGCTTTATTGATTAATTTACTTTCAACGAGACCTTTGAATTTATTTAGTAATAATTCTCTAATTTCGCTTGGAAGTTTGTTGTAAAAACGAATTTCTCAATTCATACAAGGAGTGGTTTATCTTCTGGAACCTGGTTGGTCGTACACTTTAAAAATTAGTGTTTCAAGTATTATACTGGTGAAAGTCACCATTTGTTTTAAAATCGTTTATTGCTTTTTGTACATACAACGATATCGATATCACGTGATATTGGCTCATCTTCCTTTCAACTAGAGCTTAATTGAGAGCATCTTATCTAATTGTATAATCCTAACGGTAATCAATAGATTGAGACAATTAGGTATGTTAAATGCAAATCAAACCGGACTGAACATGATTTTAGCTCCAGCTACGACTAGTTTTATACAAAATTTTCAATAAAATTTATTGTTACATTTTAGTTCCTTTACTATTATAATTGTCCGCGTTATCTGAAAATACGCGAGAAAGTCTACGCGTTCCCCGAAATAAAGCAGATGATGAAACCGTATGAGGGGTTGTATGAATTCCTGAACACGAAGACTGATGTCAACATCACCACACCGGAAGATGCATTTTATTTAGACAACCTAGTTCAGGCATTTGTAAGCAAAATTATTATATCAATAGAAAAAGTTTTCATTTATCAAAGTATTTTTGAGCAGTGGTGGCCTAGTGGCTTCAGCGTGCGACTCTCATTCCTGAAGTCGTAGTTTCGATCCCCTGCTGTGCACCAATGGACTTTTTTTCTATTGCTCATTTAACATTCGCTCGAACGGTGTAGGAAAACATCGTGAGGAAACCGGCTCGCCTTAGACCCAAAAAGTCGACGTGTGTCCGGCACAGGAGGCTGATCACCTACTTGCCTATTAGATTGACAAATGATCATGAAACAGATACAGAAATCTGAGTCGCACACCTAAAAAGATGATAGCATCACTGATTTATTTTATTTATATTTGTAGGAAAATGTTGGTGTACCACCACCCGCGTGGGTAAATGATGTGATGCCACAGATCAAAGAAATAACATTAATCGAATATATCACGCAATTTTACAACAGTGAAATGATTCGACTATCAGCAGGTAAAAAAGCCTTGCGCATATCTATTAAAAACTTAATACGAAATAATATGTTTTTCTATTACAGGTGTGCTTCTAACGAGAATAATAAACGCAACAAACAGTAATATCGCTGGCAACAAAGATTTACCGAAACTGTGGTTGTTTTCGGCCCATGAGAATAATGTGGCTGCCTTTATGTCAGCCGTCAGAGTGTTTAAGCCACATCAACCGATGTATGGAGCTACGATATCACTCGAATTTAGAAGAAATCGCATAACTGGCCAGTATGGGTTTACGGTACGATTTATGTTTTTACCGGCGTACACCGAGGAAATTCTGTCTGTGAAATTTCAACGTAAAAACGTTAGATATTATATTACTAGAGTTTTATATTATTAAGGACAACAGAAAATATTTATACGCCATAATAAGTTATTTATTTAGGTTAAAAATTACATATTAGTAATACCTTTGTTTATTATGTAAATAATAATTATTATTAAATATAGAAACTGCTAATCAGATCTTCTGAGTATAAAAAGAAATAAAAAATAACATTCGTTTTGTAATTAGACGAGTGGCGCTACAATCATTTTAGCCGGTTTCCTCACGATATTTTCCTTCACTCTTTGATCAAATGGTTAATGCGCACATAGACATAATGTCCATTGGTGCACTGCCGGGGATCGAACCTACGACATCAAATATCTATAATTAGCAGATCATCAATTCGGTTGAATGGTTAGAATATAGTTTTTTTTTTAATTTTTAGAATAACTATTTAAAAAATTGTTACTCTTATAGGCCGTCTACGCTACAGATGTCAACTCAGGAAAGCCTGGCGTCGTGCTACCAATAGAAGGCTGTGGAGGGCAGCCATTTTGTGATTATGATACATTCATAAACCTCACAAAAGATTACGTTATATCGCTTAGTGATTTCAAAAAACAATGCTTTCTACCTGTTTCATAGATTTCAAAATTTGAATCAAAACGTGTAGCGACTCAGTTTTGTAATTTTTAAAAACAATATTTGCATGCATATATTTCGTACGTCATAGAAACAACGGTGTTGATTGTACACGCCCTAAACTAGACAAAATAAATGCAACCGGTCAATAAAATACATACTTTTTTACAAATTTAAAGATAATATCATTTCCTTTTAATGATTAATTAAAAGAATGCATTGCGTGGGACTAGAAATTCTGTTAACACATCACAATTAAACGGTATCCTTAATCGTTTCGTTGTTTTACTTTACCAAGTCTCTTCCTAACATTACGAGGCTTAGCACTGTAAGTATCGGATGGATTTGGCCCTTTAACTTGGCTGGATAAAACTCAAAATAATATGAACTTTTGACAACTTTTTTGAGTGCGATTATTATGTTACTTATTACGACATACTTATATAAATAAAAGCTCCTGTGATAGATAATTTAGTGTTTTAATAACATATCCTACTTATGATAACAAATGTAAGACACTAAGAAAATTTCTTCAAAACGTATTATTAGAAATAAATTTGTTAATTTTGATTATTAAAAGAAAACATTAAATAAGGGGGCCGCCCTTATTTCATCATATTAAAGTCTATTAATATACATGTTAATTATTTATCATTACACAAGATTTATCTTTCACCTTAAATTTTGAATGAGAGAATACATAGCTACTGATTAGATATGATTAATACTGCAATTAAACCAATGTTATACAAACGAACGACTTTGCATGAGCTATTACCGTGTTCATGTTGAATAGTCAATTAATATAGAAATGTAGTGTTCTGGGTACATTAGTGTTATGAAAATGGTTCGTTTGCATAGTGTCTTATGTATTAAGTAAGTATTTTATTTATTTTAAAATAAAATACGAGAGTTATATAACAATACATCAAACTTTACAACAAAAAAATTAGATTGTAGAAAAAAAAAAGCCAAACAATTACATTAATAGGGAAAATCTATTTGTATATAGAATCACGTATATAGCTCTGTTATGTAGGGTTTCCAAGGAAACGTATGAAATGAAAAATATTTGTTTGAATACAGTATCAGACTTTGCATGCATTCCTCAACCCTAAGCTCTCCGAATCACAGTAGCGAACAATGAATTTAATTATGTTCGCTATTGACAGTTGCTCTTACGGTGAAAGTTCAGGCAGGCACAGAAGCCTGATCTAGGTGAACAGGGAGTATCTTGATATAAAGAGTTATCAATGTAACAGATCCAAGGATGGCTATTAACCATAATAGGTTGTATTATCCAGTTATCAGTAAATTGAAGGTTTAAATTCTTCTTTTTTCATTAAAACTCACACCATTCATTGTGAACTTTAAATTGGCAAAAAAGGCACACAAAAACTTACTTTAAAAACTGAATTTTTATGAATGATCAATTGCGCATTAGAGATTACGGGACGAGTGTTTTGTTTTTCACTGAGAATTTAAACTTATTTTACAGTTTTTTTTTTCGAAAAAACAATTATGTATTTAGTCGTTTCGCCTACCTAACAGTATATGTTAAACCAAGGCGTACTATGATGCTTGAATCAATCGTAAATATGATAATGTTAAAGACTGTGAAACAATTTTCTTATATATAGTTTGACCCATCCTTTATCTTCCCCTCAATAGACTGTAAGTAGTGTTTAAATATCCTATGAGTAAATTAGTTTAGACTTTTATGACCCATTAGTGGTATGTTAGGCTAGATCGCAATGTTTACCGATGAAGAGACTTTAGAAAATATATATAGTTTGACAAAAGTCACGACGAGATATAATATTAGATACAATTTGGAATACGCTAAGAAACAGATATTTCCATATTTTTTTACGGATCAGAGTCCTGGTCAATTCGTGCAGCGGACTCAAAAAGATATAGGCATTCTCAACTAACTAAAAATCACCACAAGACTGTCGACTATCATTTACAAATATGTAGGTGCTTAGCTACTTTGGCCATATTTCCAGTAGAAAACCAAATAGTCTCGACAAGTTGGTAATGGTAGGGAGGAGCGTTGGCAGGGGAAGTCGGGGTCGATCGCGTACCCGTTGGTCTGACCAGGTAAAGACAATAATGGGTCTCAACATCCCTAATGCACGGAGACAAGCTGAGGATAGAGTGGTGTGGAGACAGCAAGTCGACGTATCGATTAGGGCTAAAACAAGCACGACCTTCAGTAATGAAGTTTGCGAAGAAGAAGAGAAGAAACAGATACACTGTTCAATAGAAACTATTACACACTAGTTATAAATACTTATACGATATTTTACATTCAAACGAACAAACGATTGCTTCAAGTGCATATTGCATTCAATACTGTGGGATAAATTCGGATCCATTGTAGTATCGAGTCATTGATGAAAAATTGTATTTATATAAAAATATAATACGATTCTAAATAGAATGTAATCTACATAGAGGCGACGATAAAATCTCAACATCCCATTCAAATTGACGTTGACAAGGGCGTAGCCGGGGAGTCAGTGTAGCAGATAGCAAATTACTGTGTCGGTGTGTAAATAGATACGGTACAATCGATTGGATCAAGTCAATCAAAAAGGCCTAGTGCGAGACACAATGGCACTTAACGTTTACGAGAACGATAAACTGTAAGGCGCAATACCTAGACTTGTGTTGGCATTTTCAACTATTATGTTAAGACAGAAAATACCTAAAGAATGAAAAGAAACCATAAGTTATAAACGTCCCAACAATTGTATTGCCGCTTTAATTTCCAAGAGCTATGATTGTACTTGAATAAAACCGGCACTAGGCACTCTACCAGGTCGCATCGACCGTGAATCCGGCATACGTACAGTGGGACAGCACTTCGCGACTCGTGCACTTCCGGACTTGCATCCAACAATATATTTGTGATATGATTCAATAATTTATTATGTGCAGCATCAAGTGATCGATACAAATCAATATTGTTTTAAACACAATGTAGAGTTGTCAGTCCGGCAAAGGAAAATGTAAGTGCATTAGAAGAATATTTCGTATGGAATTTTTGATATTACGATGTTGCGCACACGTTTGTAATTGAGGTACCTGTTACGTGTAAGGTTCATATTAGGTGCAAATATACAATAATTGGTTTCTTTATGTACAATTTATTATATGATTGGTTGCATGGCAATGATATTAGTACGCCAATATTTCTAATAAAATAAAGTAATCAAACCGTTTCTATAATAGGATAAGAGTGTATTCGTGTGGTAACGCATAAGAAATGTATTTCTAATAATTAAATATAATTAATATTTACATTTTAATACTTTAATCATAACAAATATATTTACAATTTTATTTTCTTTTATAGTATTTACAATATTCTTAACCTAAATAGTAATAATAAAATAATTAAAAATTAATGAAAAGAAAATTAAAACAACTTTAAAAAGTTTGGTCTCTGGGACAGCGTACTTTTAACGCTGGCAGCATTATTAATATATTACATATACCTCAGGCATATTTCAAAAAGGAACAGCTAAAATACAGAAAATCTTAACATGTACCTAATTTATGTTGTATTTTTGATATATTCTCAATGATAATAAGGGCATAATGTTTTTTATAGGAAAGAGGGCGGTCGCGAGGAGGTGCCGACCAACGCGGATCAGATGACATCAAGCATGCGCACTGAACATACCTGCTGTTGTCTTGGCGTGTTGGTGGGAGTCTCGCTCATAGCCGGTACGTTCGTGGCATAATATTACCAAAAGACCAATTACGTGATATATTTCGAGAGACAAATTTAATAATGAATAGTCGAGTGTGCAATAAGTATTTGTCTTTATTGTTACATGCATAAGACCCCCTGGAAGACTGTAAAAAGGAAGAACACGCAAGTATCAGTTCGATGCATTCATAGCAAGCTCCTTTAACACAATTGCAGGCAATAAACAATCCTTAACCGGAAAACGACGCATGATACCCATATACGTAACAAGTGCCCATCAAGGATGAAGATGATGGAATGATGGAGCCCCTCGAGATCTAAGAATAGACCTGTCACTATTAAATCTCACCCTTGATACGTCACTTTTGTAATTGAATAATGCTTGCTACAACAAAGTAGCGGTTATATTATATTTTTTGGAAACTACTTTAGTTTTCAAAAGCGGTTTTGGAGTCCAAAAACTACGTTAGCAAAACTTTTATTTCTGTAAAAGTCTGGTTTGATTTGTGTTCATAGTTTCTAAATATAAAAATAAAATGTGTTTATTATGGAACATAAGATACATGTATCACTTATTCCACGTCATTAAATTTGAATTTGTAGGCATCCCTACTCATCGGCAAAGAAGACAAGAGGGTGTAGGCCGAGAGAAAAAGCCGGCGTAAAAATACTCTCGGTACTCTTTTTCTTCAAGTACGCATAGCAATAACTACTCGAAGAAAACTTTTAGTTAGAAAATCATAATACCACTTTAATAGTGCTTTAGCTGTATTATTGAATCGTTAATACGCTATTGTCTCTTTTCAGCCCTCGTAGCTGTCATCCTAATGAAGGATAACACTGTCGAGGTAACAATACTACGACAAGTTCACGTGGTAAGATTAATTTAAATATACTTTATTTAGAATACAATTTACACTTGATGTTAAGTGATAACTGCCGCCCGTAGACACTCACATTTCTAAAGGGCTCATGAGTGCGCTGCCGGCCTTTTAAGAATTGGTACGTTTTTTTCTTGAAGGACCCTAAGTACCCTGAATTGATTCGGAAATATTTCAGTGAGCAGCTGGTTCCACATGGTGGCGGTAAAAAATCGCCCAGTTGTGGAACGACGTAAGTCGAGGTGATACGGATGGAACTTCGTATTCTGCCTTGACGTCCGAAGACGAATGAATACTTTCCTTAGCTTTTGTTTTCGCTCCGTTTTTTGTATTGATTGTACTTTTTAGTTTATAAGGAATTTGTACAGTATACCCCTTCAGGCACCAGGCAACCCTTAGTGGTTTTGTAGTGTTTATTACACAGTTTATTTATAATGTTTAAGCAATAAAAAATAACATACAGAGATATCTGAAGCTAAGTATAAGTTAAAAATTATCAATCATATCTTAAAGAGTATCTATTCGTTACGATATATAAAATAGCTAACTTTTCAGTGATTTGTATGCAGCAATTTATATTTAATTGCTATATATTGCATTCAATTGATAACTAATTCCAGTTGATGTCTCACGGCGAGCGCACTCCGAACGAGCATGAACTCTCAATGTTGGGGACACCACCGCCTGACCACGTCTTTGTTCCATACGGAGCTGGTGCTTTGACTAATGTAAGTCATTAAAGTAAGATACGAGGAGGAAATGGTTATAAAATATAAGTCACCATAAATCTTAAAATCCTAGGCAAAGTTTTAATATATAGATTATTACATCCAACTGTATGTTGATACTTTTATATAAAATCATTGTGGATTAAAAAAAATAGAAGAACACACGTAGATAACTATGTTTCAGGAAGGAAAAATGTTGACATACGAAATGGGTGCTCTTCTTCGTAAACGATACAATGATTTCATGGGACCGTATTACATAGCTGGTATGTAACTCAATCATTCTAATAGGCTATATAACTCTTGTGGTCTCTGGCAGAATGACCAGCGCTGTGGAACACGTCTGCTTCACAGCATAATGCTGAGCCAGAGCCAATTACAACACACACACACATTACACACTTAAAATGTACCTAATTCTTTTTTTTCTTTCCGTAACTTTTTGTAATTTTTTTTTATTATAATTATTTTATGTTTATGTGTGTGTGTTTCGTTAGTAATAAGTAACGATCAACTTTTAAAATATATACTATGAAGGATTAATCAGACTAAGTGTGAATGTATAAAATATAATAAAGATAATTTTCCAATGTCCAAGAAATGTTCACAAAATTCAAATGACACACTGATTACAGATAACACTATGGTCATAGCATCTGATACGAGGTTAAGTAAAATGACAGCTCTGTTGATATCAGCTGGTTTATGGCCTCCGCCACCAGAACAAAAGTGGAATGATACATTAATGTGGCAGCCAGTCTCATACATATATCCCACGAGAAATGAAGATTTCGTAAGTGTATTGTTATAGATTTTTTTATATATTATATATGTTATTATTAATGCAACAGTAAAACCTTTTTTTAAGCGATTTTGATTTTTTTATGGACTTTAACTTTTGACTGTTTTACGCTTCACTAAATAAAGACTATATGACCATTTATTAATTTAGGACTAAGCCACTTAAATATTGGCATTACAGACATAAGCTAGACTATTTTTGTCTCTAGTAACACTATACCAACCACGACTGGTAACCTAATGTTCGACAAGAAATTTATTTTATTATACCCACGCGATTAAAGAACAATTAATAGGAATCTCTAAAAATTTCAGTTGCAATATGAAGACAATTGTCCTAGATATGGGCAAGAAAAACAAAGACTCTTAAAGGCATACATGGAAGAGGGTCTATTGGCGCCATATAAGGACTTATTTAATAAAGTTGCACATCTCACTGGCACAAATTTTTCTACACCCCAAGACGCGTATCACCTAAGCAATTTGTTTTTAATACAGGTAACTGTTTTTAAACATATTATTTTACCAAAATCAGTAAAACGATTTTGAAATCTGTTTTGAATTTCTTCGTTTCAATATTTTCGTAATAGAATATATATATCAATCTAGACTTTATACGATTTTTATAGACTCAAAATAAATATTTATTGACCTTGTTTACAGGAAGACATTAAAGTACCAAATCCGAAATGGGCTAAGCACGTCAAAAGAAAATTATTAGATGTAGCTAGATTGGAATATATGATGATGTTTCAAAATAATCTACTCAGGAAACTTAGTGGAGGTATACTTCCCTATTCATCTATTACACTACTTTGATTTTTATAGCAAGCAAATCTTGTAAGTAAAAATATTAACTATTATTTCTGTACATATGTGAAAAGCGTTCCAGTTGACACAGTTTCTGCCTTCTTGTATATTTATTGAAGTGAAACTTCTTTATCGGGGTTGGAAAAAAATTTAGTGTAACATTTTTTCGTTACGCGTCACATTTTTCCGCTACGCGCCATCTTTTGAAGTGAAACTTCTTTATCAACGTATGGGAGAAATTTTGTAGCAGGTTACGCGCCATGTTGCTTTTTGAAGTCAAACTTCTTTATCGGCGTTGGAAAAAAATTTACACACATTTTTCGGTTTAGCGCCATCTTTTTCTTGTCCCTACCACGGTTGATCCGAAGAGATTCGAAGCCATTAGTAACAAAAATATATAATAACGATAACAATGATAGTAATACTAATAATTCTATTACATTTAAAGAAATTCTGTAATAATCTTAGTACTACATAGTAGTACAGTAATAAGTTAAAATGAAATAATTGTATTTGTATTCATGTCTATGATAATAAAAGCCTTTTGTTAAACTTTATCTAATTTAACTTTTAATCAATTTCTGTAAAGTTGCATATAGTAGATCATTTTTCGAAAAATAAGGTCATAAAGAAGTTTCACTTCTTACGTGTGTACACCTAGTACACGCACACATTTTTTTTTTAAAGTTGGACCCAATAATCAGTGCCTAAGATAGTGACAAAGTTGTAGTTTTAATCAGAGTTTTTTTCAAGGTGCATTACTAAAGCAAATAATAAAAGAGGCGGAATCAAAGACAGTGGAATCGAATAGCCCAGCGGTAATCGTTCGTATCGGGACCCCTGTATCTGTGGCTGCTTTGCTATCAGCTTGTGTGGGTCCTCCGCCACGACTACCCGACCCAGGAGCAGCCTTGTTATTTGAGTTACACGAAAAACTACCTTCTGCTAAGAAGACCGATCAAAAAAGTTTACCGGATGGACAGAAATATGGATTTAAGGTAACTGTTACTTGCTGGACATAGAAATTGTGGGTCATTCAATTACAATTTCTATGATGAAAATAGATAATGCTTACAAAAACATTCCTTAAAGTATTTAAGTCAAATTAGTACCATTTTTTATTAGTAGGTACAATTATGAACATATAAATTAAACTTTAAGGTTTTTTACATAATTTTATTTAGATAAAAAATAGCCCCTAGTGGATTCCTTTCGCTTTAAAGTTTAAGTAGTTCTTCTTACCCGCTCTACGCCCTTGACTTGCGAACTGGTAGTAAATGTAAATTTACGATTAATTTAACTTGAGTTAAGTGTACTTGGTTACCCACTTGAATAAAGATATTTTGAGTTTGAGTTTAATAGCGTACATTTATTTCAGATCTATTATTGGGATGACGACTCCGCTGAACCGCGTCTTATGGAAGTACCTGGGTGCAACGCGTTTTGTCCCCTCGATACGTTCAAAGACTCGACCAAATATATTGTTTCCTTAGATTATAAGAAAGACTGTGAAGTTGTTCCTACTTAGGATAGGAGATTGTCCAAATCTGTCTTGCTACATATTAAATAAATTATTACATAAAAATCGCAACAAGATGTTATTTTGGATTCGTCTAGGTTGTCTGGAAGAAACTGCTTTTGACAGTAAAACCACCCATTTATATCTTTTGTCTTCTTGTTTTGTGACATTGTGATGTGTTATGATCTGATGAAGTGTTATTATTATACTAAGTTACTAATACTTAGTTATATTTTTTTTATTAAAAGTATTTTTTGTAAACAGATGTGGACATCCCCCGTGCCTATCTTTTGGTAGATTAGATTAAACAATTGGCTTGTTCCTATTTATCTCGTGTGTATTAAAGGCGATTTAAAAAAGTATTTGTGATTTTAGTTGAACCTAAATAAGATATATAATTGCAATACGCAAAGATCCGACCTACAAATCATGTGAAAATTATATTTTTTTAACCAATGATAATAATAATTAACAATAAAATAGTTCCTTACCTTCATCAATCTTGAGTCCCGTTTCATCGGTGGGAATGTTCTTAGATATATCTTCGAATGTTTCAGCACCCCAACATTGTACGCCGCGTAGTTTGAGATACTCTGCTATCAATGCTGCTATATGGAGCTGGCAACACATTGCCTGAAAAATAAAATTAAGAATATTAAAAAAATTATACTGAAGTAATATATTCCCGTTTTCATTCGTTACTGTTTCAAGTTGTGGATTTATACTGAAAAGCTGTGTGCTATACATAATAAGTCTTATAAATATAAGCTGCGTAAATTTACGGGCGTCTCCAGTCCCTACATATATTATGTTCGAACAACGCAATCCCAAGTCTTCAACATCAGTGCCGATATACCTATTCGAAATTAAGGTTGTGATATTTTTTTTATAGAACATGGAGCAAACAGGCAGAATGCTCACCTGATGTTAAGTGATACCATCAGTGCCGCCCATGGACACTCTCAATGCCAAAGGGCTCGCGAGTGCGTTGCCGTTGTTAGCGTTGGCGGTAAAAGTATTAAATAGAATGCTAATACCAGGAAATTAACTAATTGTTGAGACAATCATTAAAGTTACGTATTTAGCTTCTACGTGGTTACACTAGATATCTCTTATAGTCTATCAAACTCTATCACAAGAGAAAATGAGTTCTGTTAATGGAGCTCCACAAAAACCGGACGTCCAATACCTGCATTATTTCCTATATTATATATGTGCCGCCAGCTTTAATTATACCTATGTTGATAAGAATATACCAGATCTACACATACATTAAGCTTACGCCTGAATAGACATTTACCTCATCATGATCGCCGTTCCTCGAATGCAAATCAGCAAGTGTCGCAAGCCATGCGTGACGTAAACGGGGCGTGGCACGACAAGAGGCAGCGAGGGCGAATTGGAGCTCGGATAGTTGAATGCTTCCAGCTCCTGAATACAAATTGGTAATTGTTAAATCTAAAGTGAGAATGAGCATAGACATACTTCTGTTTCGAAATCTTGTGCAAGCAGCAATAATTAATTGCTTCGACTTCTTAAAGGGTAAGGATTCGAATTCTTAGTTAACAATGTTTGATTTGGTCAGATTTAATAGGCAAACACAAAAGTTGGTCCTTCGAGCCGGATTTTATTGGCATAAATCTACAATATAATTTCTTTTACAGAAATTCATTATTGTTTTCTATATGTAGAATACGGGGCAAACAGGAAGGCATATTATGTTAAATATATGTTAAATGATACCGCCATCCATGGACTCTCAAAATGCTAGAAAGCTCGCGAGTGCGTTGTCGGCCTTGTTACCTACAAGGCCGACATATTGCTCTACTACCTTGAATTGGTGATTATAAGAATAGTAAGAAATCAAGTGCACTACATATAAAAATACAATTTACCTGTTCCCCCTCCCGCAGCACCAGCAAGTCTAGCTCTTGCCCCAACAACTGTGCGTACGCGACGCATTAGTTCAGCCACCTCGCTTGAAAGACCTAAAATATCAATATGAAAATAAAATTATTATAACGTAAAATATCTACAAATTTTGCTTCTTGAGAAAGAACTTATTTAAAAAAACTGTACGCGTGTTTGGTTTAAGTCATCGCGTATAAATATTAAATTTCACTTAGTATAGTGTTTCTTCAAGTGTAATCCTCAAGTAAATATAACACGATAATTAATCTACTATTGACACATAAAACTAATTAAAAAAAAAACTCTAATTACCTGTCAAATTTATTTGAGTAATTGAGTAATGGAGACATGAGTATCTCAAAGATTACTAAACTGACTTTGATGAAACTTGGACAGTTGCAAAATACTTGATTTAAGCCAAAAAACAGCTCGATATTTTACTTCCCGTGACATTTGCATACAAAATAAATACGTACGTTGAAAACCTAGAGATTTAAATATATCAATTCCAACAATATCATATTTATTCACATATGAAATTAGAAGAATATAAATGCGCTGGCAGGTTGACCTTTGGACTTTTACAGGTTTTATATGAACATACACGCTACTTAGACAAGGTAAATTAAAACATAGCTAAGGAGGCAACGCTAATAAGAGTTATTATATATTTATATTTTTATGCTATCATAGATCATGAATTTATTAAAAAAAATTGTTTTAATTACCTGTTCCTTTCATAGCCTTATCCCCTGTGGCAAAACAGTTGATGACCGAGAGAGATTCTTGAAAACGTTTGCAGTTCAGAGCCGTTGAGTTGTCTAGGAGTTTAGACACCGCAATAATTACCTATGTTAAAAATATTATATTGTATTTTTAATAATTAATTACGGAAACATGTCATGTGGAACATGGTGTAATGGTTGCAGTTCCATACAAACATTTAGTAAAACAAAAAACATGGCGATTAAAAAGAGTGGTGGAGAGTCCGTTCTACGCCCTTGATTTGAGAACTGGCAGTAAATGTAAAATAAGAATCATTTATTTATTTATTACAGAAATACAATACCTTACAAACTAAATTTGTTTTTCTTTATTGACGTTCATAAGTGTACATTGCATTAACAAAATGAATAAATGATTTTTAAATTTGAATTTGACTTTAGTTAGAAGTTTAGACTATCACTTTCCATATACACTCTATTCCTATGAAATATTATATTACGGGGGTACTTTATTCTAGTTATTACCCCACTGTGTTCTGCAGTTCCACACTCATTACACATACACGATTGCCTATAGCCTAAAGCTTATCTCGGTTAAGACTTTTTAATTGGGCTTCGCGGACTGTAAAACTGTACTACATCACTATGATGTATTGTCAATAGTTTCCGGAGAGTACGCGATTTAGGAATCTTTATACAGAACCCATTTTTTTTTAAATATTCAGAAGCCTATGTTCAACGTCGGTGAAATGCTAAAAGAATATTTCAAACCAGACCTGCAGTTTTGGAGCCTATTCATTGCAAATCAAAATCAGATCGTGTAAATTAAATTTTAACATTGAACTAGATTATTGAATATTCAAGTTAAGTTATAGAAAATAATTTTGTATAACTTAACTAATAAAATAATAACTAATTTTTGGATTACCTGAAGGTGAACCCTAGTAAGGTTTCCACCCGTAGCATGTTGGAAGTTAGCCCTCATCAGTAAATATAGAGCAGCGGCTGCCTCGCGACGAAGCCACGCCGCTCTTGCCTCACAAAGCTTCACTACTGCACTTACTATACCCGCGCAGAGTGTGCTGCCACCTGAAAATGTAGACTTAAAATTAAAAACAAACATCCTATACAAAATACTTAAATTATTAAAATGTTTTTTGATATATCCTGTTAATTTAAAAAAAGAACCCATTTTTTAAGTCAAGGTCCATAAAACAAAGGCCGCTAATGTTAAGAATAAAGTGGGAAAACATACTAAGCGCACAGATTGTTTGGCATTTTTTGAATTTCTAAATAATAAAGCAATGTTTATCTAAGCTTCAGCGAGCGACTCTCATCACTGAGGTCGTAGGTTCAATCCCCGGCTGTGCACCAATGGACTTTCTTTCTATGTGCATTTAACATTCGGTCGAACGGTGAAGGAAACCAAATGGCTGATCACCTACTTGCCTATTAGATTTACAAATGATCATGAAACAGATACAGAAATCTGAGATCCAGACCTAAAAAGGTTGTAGCGCCACTGATTTTTTTTTTAAATCATAATGCTGTCCCGAAATTTGCGTGTTACAATAAGCATGGTCACGGGTGGCTAAGTTTTTGGCAATCACAATGACGCAATTAAATTCGAAGCTTATATTCAATGTACCTACGTAATATAGTGTTGTATACGTTTCAAAGTAATACCACAAGAAAATTATATTTACCGTCAAACAATGTTTCCGAAAACTGATTAATATATGCTCTTAAACCAGCAAAGAGATGTTTATAAAGCGTTTCGCTTTGAGGCAATTGTAGAAGTTTCAAATATGGCTTGATGGATTGTCCTTCTGCAGCTCCCAGGTTTTTCATAAAGAGACAAGCACGGTCTATAATAGTGAGACCCACTTCGGTTGCTAAGCAACCGGCAGATACCACTGCAAGTTCCGACATTGCTTCCAGTTCTGAAAGGATTCGAGCTATAGAGGAAAAAAAAACAGTGCCTTTTTTGTATCAGGGTGTACAGGTGTAATTAGATTATATGTTTCAAAATATATTATTCAATATTTAAATTAGGATTAAGTGTTTAAATGTACAAAAGGTTTTTACAAGACTGGCGTAGTACATATTTTTAAATTAAACACCACCCTTATCACCTCGACGTCTACCACAACTAAGCATTTTCTAAGACAGTGTTTGCCGCGAACCACCAATATGGCGAACCAGCTACCCACTGAAGTATTTCCATTTCGACTTAGGGTCCTCAAGAAACGAGCGTACCAATTCTTAAAAGGCACTTACGAGCCTAGAAAAATATTCTTTTCGTAATTCTTAATTTTAAAGTTATAAAAATAGGTAACACTTAATAGTTAATTTAATCGAATAGTATATTTTATTTGTTATTTGTACATTGTATATCTGTATGAGAAAGTCTATTTCTTCGAGTTTAAAACAATACTATCGCACATATACGGATCAAAATATCGTACATGCTGCTATCTGCTTTATCATATCGGAATAAGAAATCATCTTACCAGTAGGCACAGTTGTATTAACCAAATTCTCTCTATTAACTGTATTATTTTTCTCAACTATTATAGGCGGTTCTTTAGAGAAATCAGGTGGGCTCATTCTCGCCGGCAAAGTCCTTGCTTTCATCGGTTTCGACTTGTCATTACAATCGGGTGTGGACACTTTTAATTCAGACAAAATCTTCTTCTTTCCCACGTATTGGAACTGCTCAGCGCAAATTCTATAATAAACAAATTATTGAAAATATTTTTTTTAAATTATTATCGACATTTCCCAGATCTTTTTGTGTATGTTTTAGTAAAAAATCATACTTCATCTGACTTCTATACAAAACTTTTATTATTTTTGTTGTCATACGCATCAATCAAATTACCACCAATTCTAGAGCAGATCTCTAACCATGAGCGAGCAACAAATTGTTTTTATTGTGTGTATTTTCTAACGTGGAGTATGTATTTATTTTATAACATGATAACACCATATTTTTGTCCTGTAATGTAACTTTAGTAGCATAGCAGAAGGTAGTAGAAGACTACAGTAGTAGACCTGTCCCGCCACGCACGCTGTTGCATTTCGGGGTTAGCTTTCATACTTACTCTAGAACGTTAAAGAACGATTGTTGCTGAGCTGACGTATACGTTCTCCACCATTCTACGAGTCTATCTTCATCCAAATATTTCAACACAAACAAGAAACACAGAAGCACATCCCGTACCTCTTCAGCGGACATCACACCGAATCTAAACACATACAATTAGATAATTTACAAGGTTACATTTAAGTTCAGAACTCAATCTAATCTATGACGTACGTATACGTTCAGATTAAATAAAGATTTTGATAAAAATACATAAAGACGTTAGAAACGTTCGGAACAAATATGTAACAGACACAAAATGACACAATGAGAGGTCGAGCATAAGTTTAATAAATGATATATTTATTATTTATATATTTATATGTAAACTTTTGTTTAAATTGCAGATATCTCTATATATATAAAATTCTCGTGTCACAATGTTCGTTCCCGTACTCCTCCGATACGGCTCGACATATTGTATGCATATTCAGTAAGTCTGACAATCGGCTACTATCTTTCTTTCAAACCCTTGAGTGATAAGGGGAGTTCACCCCAAAAAAAATATTTTTTTAGACAAACATTTTTGTTCTTATTTTTATGCATATAAAAATACATACTACCCCTAATTTTCATCCCTCTACGATCAACCCCTTTTTTTATAAATGTAGATAGTTATTTTTAATGAACTAAGAAAAATGTTTCCTACAAATAATATACATGGCAAAACAACGTTTGCTGGGTTAGGTAGTAATAAATAAATTTTCACATTTAAAAGTACCACGATTAAAATTATTATCAAAAGTTTCATTACTACTTTGAATTCTCTTAAATTTGTGCATTATGGTAACCCATCATATGATTATTTAAATGATTTTAAATCACAAAGGCTGCATATATATTGAAAAAATATAATATATCTTGAAAAATCCATTTATTTTTATCTTAAAAAGACATTTTACCTGTTAACCTGATCGCCAAGTTCGCTCAATTGCAGTCGAGTATTTCTTGGTAGAGAGTCCCCACCCGACATTGTCGACACAGACTCTAGTGAACTATGCGATATGTTATTTACGTTATCTACAAATATAACATTTATTTAACAACACAAGAACAACACGTATACGTTGCAAAATAGTGTTTAAAAACTATATTACAATTTATAATTGTTTCTAGTATTTTCAGAAATGTCTAACTACAGAAATAGAACTACTAGTTATTAGAACAAAGAGAGGTTTGTATGTGAATTGAGTCGATAGTCGCTATAGTAAAAATTAAATGGATTACAAAATTTATTGGAACTGGAACAATCCATTCCGTTAAGATCGTGTATTAAATAACAACAATTTTGACTATTGCTATTTGCTATTCATTGTTACGCTGCAACTGTATGTATAATATTTATGAAAGGGGAGATGTGAAACTCTCCTGCTGCCTAGATTTTCGGCCAGAGATCTGCCTGAGCGCGTGATTTTATCTTACCGCTATGTAGGGGGTCCTATGTATAATAAAAAAGGGTGCGTGTACTTATGTACGCGCGTAAGAAGTTATACTTCTTTGGCATTATTAAAAATAGTTTTTGATTGCATGCAAATAATTAATTACAATAAAATAATCAAAGACTGGAAAAGGAGTCATTATAGTCAATAAAGTTCAGTTTACATTTGAAAAATTAAATAAATATGTATTATTATTTATCTCTTACATTTAAAGTGTAACATAAATTATATTATTATTCGAATGTTATTTTTAAATTATGTCCAATGCCGTAGCATCTTCCGTGGGCAACTTCATTCTGTTAATTTTGAGCGCATCGTAAAATTTCACTCTCATCAATTTTTCATACCGCGGCTAAAGAAGTATAACTTCAATAATAATAAACGAAATGTACGAAGTGAATTTAAATATTATTTCTTTTACAATAAATAGAACTTGTAGTAGGCATTTATTCTATATATTTTCCAGTCAGCCATTTTATTTTACCCTTTTGACTTTACAATCTTTTTAAACCTTTCCCCAACCAACAAACACCAAAATCACATCAACCCAAATGTTACAAGGAAATATTACCTTTTCCATACATATTGTTAGAAATATTGGGTGGCTCTTTGAAGTGACCCGAATTCCTGACCGGCGTATGATCAAAATGTAGGGTCAATCGATTCCTTCGTGGCGTACTGTTCGCCGAGGTGATTTCCTTTTGCGTATTTATTACGGGGTATACGCTCGGATCTCCGTCTACCTTATCATGACCATTTTCTAATATGGGACTTGCTAGAGATTTTGTTACCAAACGGTGGGCATTATCTGAAATTTTTTTGTTAATAACATACTAAAGAACGACTCATTTTTATAGTTCAACAATATCTGCCTCTGAAGTAGACAGATGTAGAGAAATATCATTGATTAACTTTTTTTGTGATACTGAACATTTAGAGGACTAGATACGAAAAGATTTATTAAAAAACCCATTAAAATTTAATGAAAAAGTTCTTGAACCTTGTGGGTAGTTGTATAAAAACGGTGTAGGTAGGCCGGTTACAAAGACGTAAATCCAAATGTGACTATTTAATTGTTGTTTCTAAATGTTCTAATTCAACTATTATTAGTGGCCATAAGTCACAATCTAGTCTAGAGCGCTGTCAAATATGTCAAACTCCATACGGAAAAGGGGCTTTTACAGCTCTTGTCTAGATTTAAGTTTGATTGACGTTACAGTTTCCAGGCTTCAGGTTGGTATCTCGAGTTACAATCTCGTCTTGAGCGCCTTCAAGTTTGTATAAACTATACACAATTAAAGTACTTTTACAGTTTGATAAAAGTTTGATTGACGTTATAGATATTGACCACAAACTTTTATTATTATTAAAACAGGTACATATCTTACCGAGTACAATAGTGAGCCAAGGCGCATAGAGTTGTGCGAGCCTCGCTCTCGCCTGCCTTGTGTTGTACCGATCGTCGTGTTCGTGCTTCGTTAGTAAATTACGTAACACGTTTAACGCTACACGGCGCTTTTGCGGGGCTTCTCGGAGTGATTGCTCTACCTGTACCAAATTATGATTGACATTTTCTACCAAGGACATAGTTTTGGAAGCGGGATGACTGGCTTTATTTAGCGGTAGTAAAAATTTGCTTAAAATTTTAAGTAGTTTGTTTAATTTCAGTTTTCTTTTTTTAAATCTATTAACGTACTTTATTGACTTGTGTTTTCTGTGTCGTATATTTTGTTTAGTAAATGAAATCTGTTTTGGCTTTGTATATTATCTGAGTGATTTCTTTTTTATAATAAATAAATAAATACATAATTATAGTATTAAACATAACAATTTTTATATACATAATTGTATATCATCTACTCTAATATTATAAAGAGGTAACAATTTAGTTGATCCCTTTAAATAGGCTCCAAAACTACTAAAGACTAAAGATGATGTACCACAGTTTTTCAGTTTTTTTATAATTAAAATCCACGATACCATGTCTAACAAAAAAATATATTTAATTAATAATTAAGTTTATTAACCGAGATAACTTTAGGCTATAAGACATCGTGCAACCACAGCTTGTTAGCTAATAAAGGAAACAATATATTGAAACAAAATTTTTACTCACATGTTTAATAAGAATACCAGCCAAGAAGTGTCTCATTATAAAATCTTCAGTTAATTTCAGCTTTGCGGGATCTAAAACAGTGAAATTGTTATTCAGATATTCCAGTGTTTTGTGTAACTATTTGCCTCTTGTGAGGTACAATTAAAGTAAAATTACTTTATATTTTAATTACATTTATTTTTCCAATAAATTAAAAATTTATTTTTGTTTCCCCTACGAATTTGTAAACATAGATTTGATAGATATTACTAGAAAAGCAGGCATAATATATATAAAATAAAAAGTACTAAGGGTGAAGTGCAAGAAGTAACAATGAACAATAAAAAAAAACTAAAACCTAAGTAAAAGTTTTATCTCATGGCGCACTATATTTATATCATTATCCTTTCAAACCAGTATGATATGATACTATAATCTCGAGAAAAAATTAAGTAAAATAAAACGGGGATCTGTGCAACAGGTGGTTCTGCCCCTTGGTATCGCAAATAACATGGGAAGAAAATCCCATAGGTACGGAGAAACCCAGTTCTTGGACACTACCCTCCTGAAGACTTTCTGTACATAGTAGGCCAAGTGTGAGTCCCGTCTGGTTTCCAATTAATTGTACCTATCTATCAGCGGTAGAGATTTAACCTAATAATAACTAACCTTCATCAGAATCCTTGGTAATTTTGTTAGCGAGCAGAGGCAAGTTGAACGGTACGTAGTGTTCGTGAGAACAAATTGTTTGCAAAAATGTGAACTTGAAGTCGAACAACGCTTTTGGATCGCAACTCTTGAACTTCTCTAGGTACTTTTTGATTTGACGGAACACGAAACCGCGATCCATTAATGAGAGACATGACTGAAACAGAACGGTGATTCGTTGATGACCAATATATTAATAATACTTATTAATTATACATAAATATACCATAGTATACCTTCTAGAATTGTAAAATACGTTTGCAACAAAAACGTATTCAACTTTTTGGGGGCCTCATAACCTAGCGGTCTTATTAAGCGGCAGCTAGGTAAGGGGTACCGGGTTCGATTCCCGGTTCGAGGGGAAGTTTTAATTTAATTTAAATTTGTTCTCGGCCTTTGGGAGGGTTGTGCGGTACCGGGCGAGTGCCTAAACCGTACTTGGAGGACTTGGTCGAATTTCTAAGGCAAAAAGCACGAATTATAAAAATCTTATACTTGACGCTGGCTAATGCACAAACCGTGCCAGAGCCATAAAAAAAACGTTGGCGACTTCCGAGACGGCGGGCTCCCACTCGCCTATGAATACATATATCGAAATAGGAATTGTAATATTTACTTGGAATATTATTGGAGTAGTGACTTTGCCAGTCCTCTGGATTTTTTTTTAGCAAAATAAGGTCCCGCACCACAAACGTCGGGGGGATTAAGAAAATTTATAGTAAAAAAACCTTATACAATTATAATATACTAAATACAAACCTTATATAATTTTAAAATACTTTTAAACTACCTACTCGACTTCTTTAATCAGCGACTAACTTAACAAGAATTAAGGTATATTGATTCTGGTTCAAGAGGAATTATTAGACAAATTTTACAAGCTTACCTTGAGGAATAAAGCCAAATTTTTGTTGAATATATGTGTTTGCATCGGTTGTTGCAATATGTATGACGGCTCCACGGTACTGACCAGTCTATCAATATTCTCCAATAATTCCGAGTGAAAACGCTCGTGGCGAGACATCTACACGTAAAAACGTCTGTTAGTATCATGCAATTTCCCTCAAAAACCAGATGAAACAAAACAAGTCCTGGAATAGATGAATAATAGGCAGGCACCGCAAACTTACAGCAAGTGTAGACACGTTCAGGAAAAACAAAACTTAAAAATCGTTTACAGCATCAGCATACAAATCTGTTGACTTGTTAGATTTTTAAGCATAGATTTTATCGAGGGCTTTGAGCGCGGCGACCAAATCAAGAAATTCCGAAACGAAAATAACCTAACACACGATGACGTAATATAGGTGCGGCCAATACGCATTAGAGCGGGACAGAACGCATACTGCGTATTCACATCTCGCTGACGAAATCGGTGACGTAGCGTAAGCGCTGAGTCTGGTAGAGTGGTAGATTGAATTAATACAAAAGAAAAAAATACTGCATAAATAAAAACATAATTATAATTGCATAAGTTATTTGAGACATGCTAAGGCTGATTTCCTCACGAGGTTTTGCTTAACCGTACGAGTGAGGATTAAATGCGCTCATAGAAAGTCCATTGGTGTACAACCGGGATCGAACCTATGCGATGAGAGTCGCACGCTCAAGCTACTAGGCCAACTGCTCCATACTCTTATTATCTGCAATTCCTGAATGGGCTCTATAGAACATAGGCGTTTCAAGGTAGAGCCTAAGATTTTCTAACATATTAATTTAATACAAATATTTGATATGCAAAATCAGTGATTCAACCTAAGCTATGAAGCAAATAATTACATAAAAATATTTCTAATTGAACTTTTCTAAAAAATAATTAATACCTTTATCCTTCCAGTATTGATCAAATACTGCACCATACTCTTCACAATAGCATCGAAGAAAAAGCTTGAATATTGCATGAATTTGTGTCCTAGCAGAAAGTCCTGCTGCGTGGGATCAACGAACATGTGTAATGGGGCAGTTAAAACTGTATGCAACTTTAGTTCCACGCAGTTGAAGACATACTGAAAAATAAATAAGTTAAGTACCAGAAATTTCAATCACCTGCGTTCGAAACATGAACATAATTATTTAGAAATTTAGTTTGGAGGGCGTAAGACAAACTTATTGGATATACTTTTAATCCTATAAATAAAACAAAGTGTACGGATGTTTTAAGGTTCGAATAAACTCAAGGATTGAGATTTTCACAAGTGTTAGGGAAAAAAAATAGTCTCTTAAAGGCCTATTCAAACCTGAGCGATATTCGCTGCCACTGTGGGTAGAGGTACATACCGCGCGGGTTTCTCTCAGGTATTTAGTATCAAGTACCGCGGCTAGAGCGACCTGAGCGATATTTTCGTGTGAACAGTAATATTACCGCATACTCACTGGGTTTTCTCTGCCGCAGACGGTAGCGAATACCGCTTAGGTCTGAACAGGCCTTTATTCATAAACATAGACTAACTGCACTCTTTTACGCTTTCGTCTCTTTTTATTTTTGTTTATGCTACGATGAAAACAGAATAAAATACACACCTTTATATAACTGTCCAGTAAATCTTTACGTCCATATTCGTGGATCATATGAACAAATTGTATCATTAGCTTTACAATTTGATAGCCCATATCGCGTGAATAACCCTTTTCAACTGTCTAAAAAAAAATCATTCATTCATTAAAATGGCTAAGTGTTGTGAAGACATTATTTTATCAAAAATAAATATCATATTTATTGCGTCTTCACAAATGTCATTTAAAAATTGAAAATACCAGTAATATATATATATTTTATTACACTAACTGTAACTAATATTTTTGTTGTAAACTCTTTAAAAAAAAATTCGCAAAAAAAGAGCCTATTAGTTGTTTGTACATGAATCCACCAAGTCTAAAAGCAAGCAACCATGTTATTTTATAATAGAATTAGCTTCTGGACTTACCATAAGTTCAAACAGTTGATTTAATATAGTCGGCAAGAAGGCTACGAGAGAGCTTAATTGTATCCCGTGTGCGGCTTTTAAAGCATTTGTGACGTCATGAGGTGAAATGGGACTAGAGGGGGGAGATGTATTTATCAATCTCTCTATAGAGCTGAATAGAGTATGTAAATGAGGGTCTCTGGTCTCCACAGTGGAGTCGAGGACAAGTTGGCAACGGAAGAGCTGCTTCTCACCTTCAACCCATACCACTTCGGGGCCTGAGTTCTGGAAAGGTATAAGGTATATATAGAAATAAATAATAGTTTAAAAAAACTAAAAAACACGCTTTTAAAGCACATCAAACTAAAAAGTGAAAAATAATTCCTAATTTAGGCTGAAAATGGTAATGAACAAAAAATACTGGTTTTATTGTGAAAAAGCGTAGGTTGCTCGATAGACGAAAAATATGGCACAGAGCGCCAATTATTTTTCACTTTTTAGTTTCATGTGCTTTAAAAGCGTGTTTTTTAGTTTTTTAAACTATCATTTATTTTTTAGTTAAATTTTTTTTATTTTTTTCATTTTTTTTTCGGATTATTGCATTGTCATCGATTTTTGACAGGTGCGCAAAGTTTGAATTAAATCTGTCCGTTAAAAGTGGGTCAAAATCGAGTCCGAAGGAGTCGGTTACATACATACATACATACATACAGGTGAAGCTAATATAAAGCGTGTAAAAAAGAATTTCTTTTTTGCGATAGCTGTGTTAATAAAAAATTAATCGAAACGATAATATTTCATATCACATACCCCTTTTCCGAGTCCCAATGGATGAATAGATAAATATCCAGATGGCAAGTGTGTTGCAATTGGCAAGTTCACAAATTCGTCAATAAATTTGTCGTTTTTAAGCAACGGCACCCAGGCATAACTGAAATAAAAGTTTAATAAGAACTTGTTGAAATTAGACAAACCACTTTATCCCATCTCTTACTATAATATTGTGATAAAAAGAGACAGAAAAGACAAAAATTCTATAAAAATACGATGGTTTTTTAACGTACACGAGCACACACACACGGCTATAGAAGTACAGTACGTATATAGAAATGAATTAAAATCCGCAAAAAATATTCTACAGATTTGTAAGTATTTTTTTTATTACTGTACATCGCCTCTGTGTTTGAAGTCTACTCCGGGGTTTCAGAGTACCATTCCCGACAGTAAAATTATTTGGGGTCGGTAGGCGCAGAACGATCTTGCAAAATGCAAACACAAAAATTGATTATCTTACCCAATACAAGTTTCCACATTGGTATCATTTTTCTTAGCAATATCGCAAGATATATGGTGAAACGTGAAGAGCAAGTGATGTTGGGTGGTTAATGTAGTCGGGAGTCGAATCTTGGCCTCATCGCACCAGCTCGGGTTTGCGTTATGATGTAACACTGCACACTTATACTGGTCTGTCATACCTATACGTCCGTGAATTATCTAAAAATGTATAATAACTTCTGCTAATTATAGTATATTTATTAGTGTTTAATAATTTATCTTTGAGTCTGTTACGCTATAAAAAGTGACACTTTCACTTAACTATTCGAGAATTCAAGCACATTAATTGTGATACAAACATTAGTATTTGAAGAAGATTTATTACTTATACTTTTTTTAGGAACTCAAAAATAGACAAAATGCTGATAAAAAAAATATATCTAGACAGTGGTAGTAAGACAAATTTGCATATGATCCTATCACTAGAAAAATTTTTAATTAATAAAAAATATTTATCAAATGAAAAACACATTTTATTTACAAAAAAAAATATTACCTGTAACGCTTTAACATCGCCCGTATCGCTGTCCTTCACTTCGATTGTGCAGGAAATATTCCGCGCTCGCACGAAGACTTTCTGAGATTCAAAATTGAGGGCTAACGGTCGGACGTATAGGTGATGAATGTATGCTGCATACGGTTGTTCAGGCTCAAAATTGTATGTAGAAAGCTCCAAGGTTAATGGCGATATTGGTGGCAATGGAAACGGCTTTAGTGCAGCATAGGAACTCGTCATACAATCTATAAATAGTATATAATAGCATCAAAAATTATATAAATTTCAGTAAATCTGCTTACGTAATACTTAAACCGCCCCATACTATAATTTTGGTTTCAGCGTTAAAGAACAAATTAAACACTAGTTAAGAGAGCTTAAAACTTAAGAGGTTAGATTAAAGAGTTAAGGAATTTAATCCACAATATTTTTACTTCCCTCACACTATTCAATATGAGCAGATCTAGGGGGTGTCAAGGTCATGACCCCCTTGCACTTGCACAGAGTATTACTATATTATCACAAAATATTAGTCGAAATTGTTACAAATTAGCTTTTATTTGATATAGATATTAAGACTCTGTGTAAAATTGTTCCAAATTGGAAACATTTCTAGTACCAACATTACAGTAGTTTTTACAATTAAATTAGCTGAGTGTAAATTCTACTTTTCTTTGAAAATAATTTGTTGTATGCAGTACATACTTGGTACTTGTTCTATACACGGTAGGATACTAATAGAGAGCCACCCAGGTATCGCATTCAATTTAGCCAATTTTTCTGGTTTTCTAAAGTCTTGCAGAATTTTCAATAAGTCATCATCGGACATTTTGTTTGGCTCCTGTCGATATATCGCTGGGAATTCTGGCGTTGTATCCAAATCGTTACTATATAATCTGTAAAAAATTATTGGCTAATTTGTTGTACATGGGATTAATAAATGATAACTGGGATTATCAAATGATAACTGGGGTAATTTTTATCAATTATGAATAAAAATTTAAGAGGTTTTATTTAAATATGTTAAAAAGTTAATTGAGCTTTACGCTACACCCACTAAATTAGAAAAACAAGTATAATTTTTGTTATTAATAATGAATTATTCTAAGGCCAAGATATATTTTAATTCCGGTGTTTTATTGTAGTGTTGTGTACCGTGGAGGGAAGTTTTAAACTGACACCAAAAAATCTAAAGGTGAAACATTAACGTGATGAAAATCTTTTCGATTCTACGTATATTTTTTTTTATAAATACTTTATAAAAGCATAAATATAAACAGATTTTTATAAGTAAATAAGATAAGATTTTTTTTAAGATAAAGATATTAAAAAAAAAATACCTGAACAAAGGTTTTGCTGCCCAAGCAAAAGGCATTCTATAATTTCCGACACGATTTGCATAGGCCTGCACATTTTTGTGGACTTTGAGGCCTAATCGAGGGTCTTTTGTGGCTTTTTGGTAGGGCTCCAGCACTTGACTTACGTGACCTTGAAGAATCTTATCGATCCTCACAACCAAAAATAAATCCGGGTGTGGGTTGTTCACTGATAACATGACCTGAAAATTACAAATGAATATTATATTAAAGCAGCGTCCTAACGACCATAGAGCTATAACAAGAATATTTTTCATGTCGAAGATCTTTATTTTAACTAGCATTAAAAAAAGTTTTTTTTAATGCTTTTATAAATATACACTATTTCACCGTGACCACGCACGCTGTGAAGCACGCGAAAAGTCGGTTAAATTTAAAATTATAAAAATAATTGTAAATACATAACTTAAATCCGGTAAAAAATTGTTTTATTATCAAATGTGTGAAAGTTATGTCAATAAAAGACAATACTAAATACAGTCAAACCTGGATAAGCGAGATTTCAAGGGACCACAATTTTATTCTCGCTTATAGAGGTTTCTCACTAACCCGAGTTTCTCGCTAATACAGGTACATGGATAGCGTTTCTCTCTTATAGAGGTACGCAGCAAGTATGAATGTAGTAAATATGTAATATGATAAACATATTATGTACCTACATATATATTTTTAATAGTGTGTATACTTATTTACATTTATAAAAATCCGTCAATTTCGTTTGGGTTTCTGTTTTTGTATTTTGAATGTGTTTCTCTAACTCATAAATTTTGTCGAATATTGCTTGACCAACAACCGCCGTGTATTCAAAGTACTGATGGACTGTCTCCAACGCATTTAAAGCTAGCTTCGTTGGAATGATCTTTATTTTTGTTTCCGGAATCAGTGCCTCGTCTTCACTGTCATTTCCAGCAATACAGGTGTTCACACAATTCTTAACGATATCGTCGTCGGTTTGTTCTCCAGGGGTAGTTACGTCGTCATCAATTTGAACGAAATCTTCGAAGCTCGGCATTAACATATTGGATTCGTGAGACACAAGCTTAGTCCATTCCTGTTTGCTAGGTCCAGCTTCAACATCATTTTCTTCTGGCAGGTCTTGCTCATCTGTACTTTTCCAAAACCCAGCTTTCTTGAAGCAGTTTTTGACAGTAATGTCACTGACTAAGTACCATGCTTTTCTAGCAAATTTCATGACAAACAGGACGGTACACAGGCACACGTGTCCAGTCGAAAAGAATGCGATAAAATAACAACGTTATTTTGTTCCACAAAATGGAATATGTAGGTAATATTGACGAGAAAACACTACAAAAACAATGGTAGGAAGTTCCACGAAAGTTAAGAATGAGTCATAAAATAGCAGATGTTAAATTTGTAATTTGTTTTGTCATTTGTTGTGTACAATAATATAAATAAATAAAGCCCGACTGTCGCTTATAGAGGTAAAGATAAGTAGCAGTCTCACTTACGGAGGTGCATGCATTGATATACAAAAAACCCAAGATGCACACTCAACGTCAAAAAAACGTCCTCAAGAAATGAGCGCAACATTCTAAATTGTGCGCTCATTTCAAATAGTCTCGTGTCTAATAAGTGGAGTCGATGTTATTTATTTGTGTTTTTTTTTTATAAATAAATTTATGTAAGTACTTTTGAAATTTTTTGTGTGTACTTTTTGACAAATATATTTACGCTATATAAAGTGTAGGTCAGGAGGTAGACAATTTAATTTTTTTTTTTAATTAAAGAAAAAACTTTTTAACCGGATTAAAGTTATGTATTATTATACATTTACAACTATTTAACATCCAACACCTTTTGTCTTCAGTCACCGTGACCACGCACGCTGTAAAGCACCCGAAAAGTCGGATAAATTTAAAATTATGTTAAATAGTTGTAAATAAAAAAGTCATGTTCGACTCAACTCAATACCTTGTCCTACCGACCACGGTCGGTCGTAAAATTTTATTGCTTAAAGTACGTATACACTGCGTTGTAATAACAACTTTAAGCAATCCGCGTAAGGTTGATTTTGCAATAATATATGCTTGTAACATATACTGTTATAGACATACTGTTATAGAAAGGGACAGAAATAGTGTTTCGGGACACTTTCGAGCGTCACTTTTATTCGAGACTGTGCATCTTGGGTTTTTTGTATATCAATGGGTGCATGAGGGAAAAACGACTCTCTCTTACAGAGGTTTCTGTTTCTCGCTAATAGATGTTTTGGTAGCTTAAAATGACGGGTCCCGGCTATTACTCTCACTTATCCAGTTCTCACTTACCCAGGTTTGACTGTATACACTAGACAAATAACATGGAAAACTGTTTCTTTGAACCCACATACCTGTTTCTTTGAATTAAACCACTCCTCCGGTATTTGTTTAACATCCACCTTGACATCATACTTAAAGTTCTCGACTAATGACTTGGTACACTCATTTTCCTTTATAAGATCTTTAACAGCCGCGTGATTGAGATCAAAATGAAAGTTCTCCGTCACTTTTCTTCCGCTACGTGCATCGTATATTGCTAAGTGAGTAAAATAAGGTTCGACTTGGCATAACAACTCTTTGTCACCATCTATGGGTGCTTGTAATCTGAATTTCAGACTCTCGCACTTCAGTAATATTCTTTGACCGAAATGTTCTCTGGAAATACAATAACAGTATTTTAGACATTTGATTGGACGTTGGTAAAGTATAAATAAAGAGGACCAGTAGGGGGTCTTTATTTATACATTTACGTTATACGTTCGTTCGTACGTTCTTATACGCTCGTTTGTTCAAGGAAGAATTAATGGGGTTTTTAATTTTGGCTTTTATAAATAACTTGCACTTATCAGTTCTTTACACCACTATCTCTTTTCATAGTGTTAAACATAATTTGATAAAAGGAGAGAATATACGTATATCCTGATATAGCGCTGCGGTGATAGCGCACCCAATAAAATACTTTACTGCATTGCTTTTAAAAATTGTGCAGTCTTCTGAACTTTCCAAATTGAAACATTAATAATAAAGTAAGAATCCAGCTCCGCCAAAACCCTATATGAGCCTTGGCCTCAGATAACATTCTTTTTTTTTCATAGGCAGGAAGGTGAGTCACGTTGTTGATTTTTGGATTTGAGACATGCCGGTTTCATCACGATGTTTTCCGTCACAGTACACCGTATTAAATGCGAACGTAGACAGAAAGTTCATTGGTGTATAGCAGTAACCGAACCTACGACCTCAGGGTTGGGAGTTGTACGCTGAATCCTAGGCCAATACTGCTTTATGAAACTTTGTATCATAAACATTTCTGGTTAACGTAAGGAATTATGACAAGGACAGAACAAGATTCGTACTTGAACGAATGTCGAAACAATGGTATCTCAGATAGCCGACTACTTACTAACCGCGTTCAATAAAGCTCGTAGAATTAAACTAATTACGCATTAATTACAAACTTAGTTGCTCTTATCATAAATAAAAATACAAGGACAATGTAATTATCTGAATAAGCTAACATAAACCCTTATCTCACTTGAATGGTTCCAATTGTGGTTCGGGTGAAGGCGATCTCTTGTATGGCAAGTTGAATATGTTCGAGCGACATTCGTTCCTCGCGGCCGCTATTGAGAGGTCAGTTTCCCGTGAATATCGCATTAGTAGTGGATTCATACTGTGTTCTAGGCCCTTCAATGTACCGTATATGGGAGGCGGGGGCTCGCCTGTTAAGGATATGTCCGCATCTGAGAATAGGAAAGTTGAGCATTAAATTAGATGTAACCCCGATATATTGGACTCCTAAACGTGTGCCTATAAATTTCATACAGCTTTAAAAATCTTTGTATCAATACTATTTTTTTTTTAAATAATTTGGTAGTCTTTCGGAGTCTTCAACCTTTTCTTTATGCTGTTATTATGTCAGTTATCAGGTTAAGCACGTGAAATGTTGGGACGGTTTTATAATTTAAAATATTACAGTTTAAAGTATTTTATAGTAGGAAAATGTACTTATTAGTTTTTTTGTCAATATTATATTTTTTTTAAATAAGATAAAATTAAATTTTCTTAATTAGTTAAGAAATATGGTAAATAAACGCTAGGAACTTAAAAAAATCTTAGACTACATTAAATAGTTCTATGAACGAAATGAATTACGGTTTAAATGCATAATATTATTTTCTTTTCATTTGTAGCAAAATAAAAAAAAGTTTATATTATATCTACAGACAACAAGTTGTCTATCTTTGGTTTAAGCAAGTACTAAGATAAATGCCTTCGGCTAAATCCACTGAAGTTATATTAATCTCTAAAAACATTAATTGTATAACCAACAGAAACACAATGAACAGGAAGGACAAACTATACCTTTATCTAAAATCTCGTCATTTTGATGATTTCCCTGATCTTGGTTCTTTTTGAGCGCTGAAGTGAAACAATTAATCCATTCCTTAATTTCTTCCTCATTTTCAGCTGCGAATGTGTATCCTTTGTTCCCAGACATACGCAATTCAAAACAAAATCTACCGCGTTTTGTATTCTGAAATAAAATTTAGAATAAATAAATCTAGCTAATTAATGAACAAATTGCAACCAATGCTAAAAATCGGTTTGCTAGCATTTTATTAAACTATAATGTACTTTAGAATAATGCATATTTTTTACATTAGGTTTTTACAAGTTTTCTATTGGTAATGGCAGCCTATGTCTGAAAGAGTAAAGATGAATAGTAAATTTTTTGGTAAATTCGACTTTAATATGTATTTATAAATTGTTGGGATAAGTGTAATGTATAATAGGAGCAGTGATAGTGCATTGTTGTCATGTTGATAAGCGTGCAACTCTGAGGTGCACTAATGGATTGAAAAACATCGCGAGCAAATCTTATAAAATAAAACCTCAAGTAACATGTATTTTAAACTGGCCTGCATTAATTAAATTAAATCTAGCATGCAGAAAATTAATTACTATATATATGAAAACTTCTAAAACATACCCTAATTACTTCTGAACAAAAATCCATGACAATTGTGAGCTTTGTATCTGTTTTCTTTTCATCCTTATATACTTCGAGTATATATGTACCGTCAGCCTCTTTAACCATTGAGCAATATCGTTTCTTAAAAGATTTTGAAGCAAGATTGCTAAACATTCTTTCTGAGCCAATCTCTGGTCCTTTGTAAAGGTATCCCTCTTTTGTTCCAACATCCACTTTGTTTTGAGCTTCATGTTCATTTTCTATTTCAGTATCGAGATCATAAATTTCAATCGGCAACTTTGTGTCAAAGGGCCTGAAAAATATTTAGCAACTCTTAAAGATTCTTTTTTCTAATAATAAAAATGATTAGAGTAGTAATTATAATAGGTATTTATATGACTATAAAATTTATATCAAGGAAAACTTGATAACGTAACAATAAAAAATAACTTAATTTAATTTAAGAAACAGACCGTTCCTAAAATATAAGGAAATAAATTTAGACAAATAATTCATTGTTTAGACATAATAAGTAAACTCTTTAGATAGGGCAAGGATGGCCAGCTAATGATAAATTTGTAACATATTCTACAACATATAATTAGTTGTTATTTTGTGAGACTATAAATTAAGATTTAGTTTTTATATAAATAAAAAAGCATGAACCAGTATTTATAAATAAAATCAAGGTTATATGCAAAAATGCATTCATATCTGGCAATAACCTTCTCTCTTTATCTGCAGCTTTGGATCTGACCATGACTTCAACTCTAATTAGTTTGCTAATAGGTAAAGCTATTTTTCAACACATTCGCTTTATGATACCATTCCAATTCAATTAGTATTAATTATGGTACTTTTCTGTTAGTTAAATTGTTGATCTTGAAATAGCAAACTTGTGTTGAACCTTATGAATATTTTCTCTTGATAAATAGTAGAAAATATTCAGTCTTTAATTTAAAGTTTCCTTTGGATAAACAAGTGTTCCTGGCATAATATTTCTAATTCAGAGTTAATGGTAGTGCATCAATTTATTTACAGTCATCTCAGGCACTGCAGACAATCATCATGCTTGTCTTTGTTCCTTTTTTGCTTTAAGAATAATATAATTATTATTAATTGTAATGGAGGTATCTTTTTATTATAAATTATATATGATAAAGTTCTTTGCCTAAGTTCAAATTAATAGTTGAGGTAAGGGTAGAAGGACTCCTTTCTCCGCAATTAGACTCGAGGTTGGTCCGTTGTGCGTACTAATAGTTGAGGTAAACTATGAGCTTGTTATAATTTATAGCAAACAGGAAA